>NC_054749.1:432221-442691 GCF_018143015.1 Lytechinus variegatus
TAGCCAAGACAGATAGCCAAGCGCGATTGGTCAATTGCGCGTCACGTGATATGATCGAAATCCATGTATTTTCCCAGCCGGTCCACCTTCGATGAATATATTGACTAGCCGGTCCATGAATATATTTTTACGTGTATGGCGCCCTCTTGTGGATTAGAAGTTTCCATGCATTATCGGCCTGCCTTGGACCTGGACTGGGCTCGAACTTAGATTTAGATCTAGGGCTAGGCTAAACAAAGTTGATTTGAATAGAAAAGGGTCATTCACTGCGTTAGACTAACGTTACTTAGATATATAGATCCAGATCTAATGTGAGATCTATACCAGTTCAATCAATCACTTTGAATATCATAAACGTGCAGCATGCTGCACGCAACGTTAGGCCTAACTTTATCTTCTTAATTAGAGGCTATCTAATATAACAGATATTGACTGATGGGATGTGTAAAAAAAAACATTCTTTGGACCACCTAATGGATTAATATTTTCCCTCGTGATCATATTTTCCCTCAGCGCAGCGCGCTTTGGGAAAATATAACCCCTCGGGAAAATACAAATCCGGTGGTCCAAAGAATGTTTATATTACACACCCCATCAGTCAATATCTGTTTAAATGAACAACCTTGTTTTTCTATACAAAACTAACATTAGAACTTATTATTTATATGATTAAATAATTATTTGATATAGTTTCATTCATGATGTTTGATGAGAAAGTAAATCATTCATGCACTACAGTCATGTTAGAGTCAAGAGGAAACATTACCTAGGGTATGTTTCACTTGTAAGTTATATCTAAATGTGACACAATTGCTAATGAAATTGTGAATGAAGTAAAATCTCAATCTTCATTTAAATACTCTTTCAATATGGACAAAAGAAATCACCCAATATTCCAGTCATAGCACAGCTGTCTTTATTTTAGTCAGTAAAAATTAAAGGCAAACCTATTTTCATGTTACAAACTGTGTTAAATGCAATTTTAAGTATTTGTTCCCTAAAGGCAAAGAAAATGATGAAAAGGATTGTGTCACTTATTTGATGACCAGACCCCCCCCCCCCCCCCACCTCCACCACTTTTTATGGATTTTATGAGAGAAAAATTTGCTAAAATCTGTATTTTTTCTGAAACGATAAATACCTTTACTCATTGTCCTGTATTACTTTCCCATTATCTCATTTCCAAACACAAAAGAGTGCACCCGCATTTGTCACCTTGTACCCCCAATGTTTTTTCAAATTACCTCTGTAATTGCTGACGGAGTGCTCTTAGGGGTAGAGGGGGTGGCGAGTTGAGGATATAAGGATCATCCCTGCCAATCATATGACATCATAACAACAACCACACCCCTTTTTTTCTGGTCATGCCCTCCTCTTTTACTTGGATCCATCCATCTAGATTTTGGTTTGTACTTGGTGCTATAGCCATGTGATTATGTTCATTGGCGAGTAAACAGAAAGGGGATTAAAAGGAATTATGTTACCTTTAGTGCCAATCATACTCTTAACATTAGACAGATTTTTTTTTCATTTTCGGGGTGGGGGGGGGGCTACCTATGACAACATACTGCCTATAACTTACATTAGCTTATCTTTAAAGTAGTAGTGAATGGGAATTGGGGGGGGGCTCTCTTTTTTATTTTCCAGGGCTTTATTCAGCATTTTAGGAACAAATTCGCCTCGAGCCCTCATGTAATTTTTCCCTCCCTTTGCAAAATAATCTGATATCGAAGCTAGGAGCAATATACATGTACCTTCTAAAGACAGGAACTACAGAATATTGAATAATCTTTTCTCTCAAAAACAATTTAAAGTGAAAAAATGGTAAATGGAAATTATATACTGTATAAAGGCCAACCACACAATCTATTTCATGTAAAAAAAAAAGAAAGAAAAAGTTCAACAGAAAAAAATTACTCCTCCTGCATTACTTTATATGCTTGTTAATGGATCACTGTTGATTCATTTGCTTACCTCTAGCCATGCATTTTGCGTCTAGTAATTTGGAGGTCTGTTGGATACTGTTTTTATTTGTAATGCTTTGTGTTGCATATCTAAAATATTGTCAAATAACTACCAGCAAGGAATTTTAAAGTCAGGAAATGGTGATAAATTTGTTTGTTTTTTTATAAAGAAAAATAATTCTAACCTTTGATTCTGTTTTCTTTATTTAAGCTGATAGAATTAGAAAGTAATGTTGAACTTCATAGTAGAGAGTAATAAACCTATCCAAAGAAAATTGACCTCTCAGAATCACCTTAAAAAATGAAGTGTTTTTTTTTAGATGCAAAATCATTCAATCTCTAGTAGATATTAAGTTATAATTAAGTCTATTAGTATGGTGCAATCTACATTGTTGGTTATGAAAGATTATATTCATGCTAACAAGTAACATCATGATAGAGATAGTAGCCTTAGCCAAAGGAGTTTCAGAAGTTTGCCAGCTTTTAATAATATTCTCTTTCTGCAGTTATGCCTTTCATCGATGGTAGTTGAGTTTGGGGTCTTTCTAATATTGGTTTTCCTGTTGTAAATCCTCTATTGGTGTTCGCTCTTTTCTTGGCTACATGAGTTCATTTAGCCTTAAATGGTGACCTATTGCTTCTGACATACACACACACACACACTCCCAAACAACCGGAAGCTTGATTGTACACCAGGAACCTGTGTACGAATAGTTTGCTGTAAATACACAAAACACACCCCCGCAGTCACCCACTCCCACACACTTATGGGTGCTTACACTGAGCTCATCCATGTACACTTGATACATGTTACAACTTGTACCCCCCTTCTTCACCCGAATCCCTTTGGCAGGGAAATGCCCTGTACTTCTGGATTGAAGCCAAGTAAATCTTCACCAAGTTTAGGTGAAACATTAATCGTATCTCCCAGCAATGATGATGAAGATAGCTCTACATTTATGTGGTCCTGTCGTAGTAAGGGTGGAAGTGAAAGGAAGTATTTGGATTGGACGTTGTTTGAATGTTTAATTAGCGGTGATGAAGACGGATTGATGGCTTTATTGTTATTAGTGTTATCAAGTATTATTGAGACAACAGGGCTATAATGAACTAAGTCTTCAGGTGTCTGATGTAAGTAGGTTAAGAGCTTTTTTAATGCATCGAGACAGTCTTAAGGCCATTTCCTTGGCGAAAGTCAATAGTTTCTACTCTTTGTTTGATACCTGACATTTTTATCAGTTTATACTTTTCTAATCCATTCCAGTGGATGTTGAAAAAAATACTACAGTATTATGATATGAAATTAATCAGTTGCAACATTTATTTGTTTGAAATTTGTGATAGCTTTTAGAAACAGATTTTCCCCTTATATTGATATTTTGCTTGTATACATCATATTATTTTGGCTTTTAGCTCCTACACATTTAGATCATATTTTGTTTAGAACGATGTTTTTTTCTCTTTGATACATGCCGAATACAGTTTGTTTTTATATATAGATGTTTGTTATGTTATGGAAAAATGTATTAGACAAATATGACTGCATTAAAAAAATCAAATCAAGTATTATCGGGTTATATCACATCTAATCTCCTTCTTTCAAACAATGAAATATTTAAAAGTACATTTTAACGATACACAAAGTAAACATCAATTGCTTTCATTTTATTCTTTTTTAGTTTTGTGTCTATATTTTATTTATACTACTGTATGTGCAATTATGTATTAAACACTTCATGGAATTTTCTTCATTGATACTTAAGCATTACTAGTTGATATAATTTATAAATCTTTTTATGGAAATAAAGCTAGTAAACTCAATAAACTCATGTTCTTTTTTTTGTCTGAACTTTTATTTTCAACTACCAAATTTTTGTCTTAACTTTTTTTTTTCAATTACCAAATTTTAATGACCTTTCAATGAATAATTTTTTTCAATAAATGATTTTCTTTATATCAAAAATGTTTTATGAATCAATGTTTAATTGAAGATGTCTTATTTTGAAATGATTTTTTTTTCTATTGTCTTACAGGTAGTATTAATCTAAGTGGAGATAACAACTCATTGGCCCCACCATCACCTACTTTTAAAAACCGAAGCTCCTCCAGTGCCTCTTACAATGAGGATATGGACAGTGCAGTAAGTGGATATTTTAATCATAGATTGTCTGATGATATTAATGTTATAATTGTTTTGTGACTTAGTAAATTCTTAATTCAATACTTTCCAATTGCTGAAGTATTCCTGCAAATATGAATATTTAATCATGAAAATAAACTCTTGTGAATTTTTCATCCACAAGTAAAATCGTAGAATGTAGGGTATATAATTTGGCAAGGCAAGGAAAATTGTACTATCATGAAGCGATAGCTCCATGGTACTATCAATTATCCAAATATTAGAATTGGTCCCAATATTATCTTGGATATATAGAATTCACTGACATGTATTGACATGCAAGTAACTCTTCTTGTAAATGTTAATATTGGTACTATGGAATTCCATCAACACCTCAGGAAAAAAACTGAGTTAATCCATATAATTTGAAGAAATCAAATTCATCCTTCCCTCCTTGCCTGACAAATCATGTTCTAACATCCTTTACTCATACCTGAATCCTGTATTTGTGCAGCTACAGAATTCTTTCTTTTTACCGCAAATTTTGTCATCGGGCAATCGGTTACCTCCTCAAATTTTTCACCAATTTACGGAAAAAACCACACTACCATTTCTCTCTCCGTCCAGCTTTAGTAATAGATTCTACGTCTATGTCGGGTTGTCACTATTCCTCTTCCAACCCCCTTCCCCTTCCGTCTTACACCCGTCCCTTCTTCGGAGCCTAATGAAACGTGTAGTGATTTAGTGAGTAACTTCCACCTTAAGTCAAATTTCTTTACGTTAGTTGTGGTTGGAAAATTCAATCAATCGTGCTGGTAATTCAGACGTGGAGCCGAGCTGAAGAATGAAGCCGACTGCTTAGCTTATTTTGCTTAAATTCCAAAGAGTTTTCACTTTCCTTCTTCAGTCATGGATGTTGGAATTCTGAATGAACTATGGCAGTGAAGTGAAAACGTTTTGATATGTCTTTCATCCAGATAGTGTTGGAGTTTCCTTGTCCTTTCAGATAAAGCTGTGTTATAAGTCATGTTTTCCATAAAAATATACAAGTAGATGATATAAAAATGTAAATAAATATACTTGTAGAAGAAAGCAGCAGAAACATGGCGGTTTTAAGGAAACTTTGCCATCACTAGATTTTGGAAAAGGTCAGAAATTTGGATCGTAAAGAAGAATTAGAACTTGCATCGGACTAAAACCTCCATGACAAGAGGCAACTGCACGCATGGATTGTTTGTTTTTGGAACCCATTTTAAAAACAGATGAAACGGTTCTCTTTGATTGCTTATTGATGATTTCATTTGATTCTCTGTGTGCCTTTATGGTGAATAGCGAGAAACACCGAGGCAGATATCTTCCCCTTTTCGTTTTGGGAAGATTGATATGAGCCATTCTGCTATAGCACCAGCACCACCAAAACCTCAAAGAATGACCAGTCCACAAGAGTGAGGTAACCATTTGTGCAGTGGCGGCCATCTTGTACCCAGCATGCATTGCTGTTTGTAGTTATAGATTTTCATCGCGATGTTTGATTTGTACGAATATCAGTGCCTGGTATCTATGTGAACTGTGCATTTATCCGTTCTGTGTTAAAGAGTTAAATTTTTCTGTGTCAGTAGATGTTCCATCCCCCCCTCTTACTGTTGAACCTTTCAGTGCTTTTCAGTGGTACCCTTCTTTTAGCACTATATCAAATAAAGAGTGATATTGTACAATCTTTTTCCTTGGACAAATATGGGAAGACATGGTTTTCAACAGGAAACCCATTACATTGAGAGGCCGTTCTCATTACGCTTTCAAAACTAGTTTACTGGAAACCGATCAGGAAACCACTTTTGGAAGATCGCTTTGCTAGCGTTCTCACTTGATCACACGAGAGTGGTTTTCAAAATCACTTCACGTAAAGCGCTCTTGTTGCTATAGAAACGCTCTCAGTGGGGTGACACGTTTCGCGCGAAATTCGAAACCGCAGCATAGGCATTCTACACCTGTCGTGTGGAGTAGCGCGCTCAAAATGTGCGAAGATCGCTTCCCGAAGAACGGTTGTGTCCTCACTTACGCTAAAACCAGTTTAACGAGAGGCAAAGCGATCTTGTAAACTACATCGCGAGGTGGGTTTTCCAAACTGGTTTGGAAGATCGCTTCCAAGACCGCTTTGACCGTTCTCACTACGCGTTAAACTAGTTTCCCACTAAACTAGTTTCCCATAAAATAGTTTTAGGAACGTAGTGAGAACAGCCTCTAAGTGCACTTCCCTGTTTAAACGAGAAAAAAAGAAAAGTAATTCTGATGACCAGAAAGCATCAGTACGTCATAACCCATAGCATGTTAGGGTAAATGACTATTACAATTAGAAAATCACAAAGATTTCTTCTAGACAACAAGATATGTTTTAAGAAGTCTTTTGTATTTTTTATTGTCTCTGCATTGCCATTATTGTGGAACGTCTTTGTAATTCTCTTCTCAATTTTTTTAAAAATACATAAATGTGATAGTTTTGTTATTGTGGTCTATTTTAGTGTTGTGTTCAAGAATGTAGTGAATTTTAGTATGCTCCAATGTGGTTATCAATTCTAAACTATTTATTGTGTGGTTTTTATTTTACTTTTTATGATATTTTTTTTATCTCTGATGCCTGCTTTAATCTCAATTATTTCTTTTGTTTATGAAATAGTCATTCTTCTTGCATATGAAAAGCTGTTGCCATTTTCAGTTATATGTGGTATTTAAGGGTTCCTTTTTATGCATGTTCTTATTCTTTTTAGATATAGTAAGTCAAAATGGTTTATTCCATATGAATGACTATAGGCCTTGGTTTATTTCTAATTTTTCTTTCTTTTATGGTCTTTTTTTCATTTAATTTCCTATAAAATGTTTAATTCTAATTTTTTTCTATAATTCAGATTTTTATTTTATTTTTGACCATAAATAATCAGTATACTGTTCCCAAGTCCTATTGTATTTTGAATTCAAACATGCTTATACAGATTTATTTATATTTTTTATTTGAATGTCTTTTAATTTCATAAATTCAAAAGTTAACATTCAAATTCAAGTTATTATTAATAAGTGCTCCTTAGTAATAAGATGACACAGAAACCCAAGTAAAACTGGAAATATTGAATAGAATAGAATCCAAGATAATAATTCAGCATGTATGCAAAGAACAATTTTTTAGTAGATATCTCATTTCAGAATACTGCTTTTATTGCGAAGGTTGGATACAAGCCGTTTTTCAGACCTTGGGCCCGTAACACAAAAAATTAGCATTGATCGTAGAACGTTTTACTACGATTGATTCCATTGACTCCAATGTACAATTAATCGTAAAATTCAAGCGTATGATTAATCGCTAACCTTTGTGTTACGGGACTTTGGACACACACACACACCAAAAAAAAATATCAGCTCTAACATGGAAACAAAATTGATGTTGTCTAATAAAAAGGAGACTTTTAGAGTATGAAGAAACATCTCCTTGATATTTAGAAACATGAGTATGACAAGTTTCCAAAATATTCTTTTTTAATATTCACACTGGTTGATTGTTGATTGATTTGATGAATTTCAATTCTCATGAAAACACAATACAAACTAAATACAGTCAAACAAGTACATTGAAAAAAGGGATAAATGCACCCAAGTGTATGGATGTGAAGTTTAATTAACAAGAGAAATATTGAATACCAGACAGCTTAAAAAAAAAAGGTCTTCCCAGAAGCGTTGTGACCACTGCAGAAGTTGAGCCTCTATACTTTATGAACCTTTTAAGTTTTGTCATCATGTTGTTGTAATGAATGTGTTTAATTCACCCTTCCTTTTTGGTCTTCGTTGTGTATTTAGATTGAGGTCCTTGTATTTGTGGAGCAACCTAATAGAACCTTGTACTGCCTACTCTGTAGGATGGTCTTCCAAGACCCTGTTATTACACAGTGTGGAGTAAGTATTCTTACGGGGGGCGCACTTACATTGACGAATGGATACCATGCGCAACCAAAAAAACATGTAAAAAGGATGTATTTTTCATGATAGGGCATGTTATGTATGTAACATGAAAAGGGTGTCAAAAACACAAAAATAATGAAAAAAGGGTATCTGTTTCGCGAGGAAAGTTACGTGTTTAGGGTCAAATTTGGGGATGATAAAACAAAATTTAAATGTTTTATAAAGGATGTCCTTTTTTCCCAACACTACGTGTTTAGAGTACGATTTGCGCGAGGTGGGAAGGTGTGGCCGTACTAAACCAATGATGAGTATAAAGGTAAACTGACGCCCGAAGGACCCGTGACATAACAATAAAATATTCCTGTACTTGTTTAGGGGTTCATTTCAGGGAATATTTGCCAAGAGTATCATTTTGTTTCCAATACTTGTTAAGGGTAGGGTTTTACCGCCAATACTTGTTAAGGGGTGCATTTTCAGAATATGGAAATTATGTGTTTAGGGTGCTTTTCGAGACCCCATGGTCGCGCATGGTATCCACTCGTCAATGGAAGTGGCCCCGAGGTATTCTTATTTCACATTATTATACCTGATTGTCATAGTAAAAAACACAATGACTACAATGATGATCATCTATTGTCCATTTATATCATGCACTTTGGGGTGTCTTAAGGCCACTGTCTCACTTTACAACTGGTCTACTATCTGCTTTGGGAACAAGTTGCATTTTGCTTTACAGAAATTTGAATGAATAGAATTTGATGTTCGAATTAACACTCAGAGAATACTAACATGAAAATGTTTTTAATTGCAAACCTTTATTTTGGAGTAAAGGCAAAATTGTTTCATACATGTATTGCTCTGACATCGCTATGATTGCATATGGAATTCACTTATTGAAATAAGGAGGGTAGTTGCTGAATTGAATATCGCACAGAGAGATGTTCAGTGCCTCAAATTCGCAACAAAGGTAACATTGTATTCCATAATCAGGTTGCAAGCCAGTCGTAAGGAGTGCGGGTGACCTTTATTCGTATATCACAGTGGTTTTTCATAAAGCTGTATGTACATTCTGCTTTCTTGGCTAAATGATAATTTTCCCTACTTTACAATATTGGAGTGCATTTCTACATCTATATTCTCTATCAGATATTGATGAAAAAAAAGATTTCCAGATGCTTGCTAAAAATGAAAAATTTTGATTCACAAAGATCATATTTCAGCTACAGATGATGGTATGTTATAGAATCTATCTGAGTTAGCACCCAAGAATGGTCGCTGGTCATGCCTTTAGTTGCAAATAACCTGTAAACGGCTTTATAAAACCCATCTTGAAGCCATATTATTACCATCGCTTAAGCCCATCTTGCCTGTAAGATGGCCACATTCAATGATTCTAAAACACAAGTTCTAGTCAAGCCTTCAGATGTCCAGGCCAGCCAAGGGAAGAAAAGATTTTACCCTCTCTTCTCCGCTATAAATGTTTTTCATAAATCTCACGACAGAGGAAATCGCAGGATTTTATTGTTTACAAGCCTGATTTCCTTGAAATTCTATATCCCATAAAGTCTAATTCAGTTAAGACTTCAAACACAACATATATTCTACATATTTTTTTCAAAAAGTCATTTTCATTTTTTTTTTTTTTCATTTATGAGATTTTCAAATTTAAACAGATTTTGATTGAAAAGTAAACAAAATTAGTTGCTTCCCCCCCAAATTATTTTTAGCTTTAAATATTTTTTAATGTTCTGTTCTTTGGATTTTAGAAAGAAGTAAAACAGTTTTTTTTTTCAATCTATGTTAAGTCCTACCTATATACTCCTTGGTTAATTATGGGTTTATTTCTTGTTAATTATGACTCTTAACATGTGAAGTCTAATGCAGCACAATGAGCAAGCAAAAAAATATGAACTGTTTCATTATAAAGTCAAGGTTAATTCCTTATGGTAGAGCACGGATGTAAATTGTGGTTTCTCAGAGTCGCAATGAAATTACTCCACACAAGGTTCTTCAGTCCCACTTGAGTAAATTGATGTAATGATCAGCACGCAAGTCGCCCAGATTGCATGAAAATGAAAAATATTCATACATATTTTGTTGCTCATTGTGACCAATATAGACGAATCATTATTCAAGAGTTTAACCTCTTAAACCTCAAAAGTATGTTGTTTTCACGAATGCGGCAGATTTTGTCCTCTAAAGCCAAAATTACCCTCACATGCACTTTGATGGGGAGCGTGGCATCATCATTGACGCCAGTCTATTCTTAGCAAGCAATTGTTTTTCTGGAGAGGAAGTACTCTGTTTCTCTAATGATTTGTGGGAAGGCAGGTGAGATTGACCTCAAAACAGAGACTCAATGTTCAGCTTGGAAATGATCTTGGCAACAAGCTCTACTCAGTTGTTACAAACATCAAATCAGATGACACTGCCCAAGACCTA
>NC_054749.1:443191-478191 GCF_018143015.1 Lytechinus variegatus
TTCAGGATATTTGTATGTAGCTTTCTGATATGCAATCATCTAAGTCATCAAAGATGGGATGTCTATTGGTGAAAGAATGAAATGATTGTCACAAAAAAAAGAGAGAAAAATTCACTAGGGCCGTGTGCACCATCCCGAGTTTTAAAATTAGCGCGCTATTTCTGATCCGACAAATTATCCCAATCTGAACAATCTCGAGATTATTTGTAATGGAGATGCAATTATCACGCTAGTTTGTAGGATTAATCTTGAGATTGCAATCCCAAGTCAACTTGGGATGCAAAAAATAGCGTGCTATTTTACGAATTATCGCGCTAATTCGTAGGTGCAGATGCACTCAGGATTATTCATTCACGGCATCAGACCATAATGCATTGATGCCTCGCTCGAGCAGGAAACGCTCAAAAAAGTTGGATGTCATGTGACGCATATTGGCCAATCGCGATCCTGAAAAAATACACCTATTTTAAAAATATGGTTATTAGATCAATGTAATTTCAGGTAACTTGTTTTTTTCAATCATTTTGTTAAAACCAGGGTGAGATATACACATGTTTCAATGGGTGGTTTTGTTTTTCATCTGCAAGAGCATTGCACATTTTAGCTTGCATGCAGCTTGAGCGCCGCAATGAGCGAGTGTGCCAAGCATTAATGCACTTTTTTGGGGGAAAAATACATTTTTTTATCCCAGAATACAGTGTTTCATTCCCAGACGTTGGCAGGTCTGCTATTACCAAGGGTTTAGTCAGGCTTCAAAGGTTGGAAAAATGCAAGTACTTTTACATGAATGCACACAGTCTTCAGCATACATGTCTGCTTCTTTTGCTTTAGATTCTTCTTTTTTAATTTTCATTGATGCAAATTTTTAGACCAAATTGTAATGAAAAAAAATACAAACTTTAATAGACAAAGGATTGCAACATTCTTTTCTTCAAAACTTTAAGTTTGTTCCATACAAATTAGAATATTGTGTTTTTCTGAGTACACAAATATGAACCTCATGTATACTGTACAGGGAGTAAAGGGTTTCATGTAATCAGAATAGAGCAAGGTCAAAAGCTATCTTATTAAGTAGTGATATTAGAAGTGAATGCATTTTCAGTATTTGCATTATCTTATAATCTTTTGAACAGATCTGTGTAAGATTTGAAATTAAGATGAAAATACTATTAACACCCTTTAATTTGTGCTTCGTGATGTACATGTATATGACTCGAAATTGTAGCATGTTCTGTAGAACTCAAGGTTCAGTTTGTTAAATATCATTTGTGATTTTTTTTTTAAAGATTAATGGAGAAAGAGATTATGTAGTTTAAACTGATGGAGAGGAATGTAGGTGGATGGTTTTCCATTTGAGATAATGCTGACAATTTGCTTAGTTTTAATGAACGTAGAAATGTTCATCTTTCATTGCAGGCTTTCTTTAAAAAAAGGATTTTACATGCATTTTTTTTGTATGAGGTCTTATTATATTTTATTATTCTGTTTATTATTAAATTGATTGACTGATTTTATTCATTTATTCAATCATTTTTATTAATTTTAATTAATCAATTCATTTATTCATTAATTCATTCTTTCTTTCATTTCTTTCTTTCTTTCATTGTTTGTTATATTTATTTATGTATTTGTTTAGGTATGATTTATATTATTATTATTAATTTGCAGGGATTAAAACTTTGATTTCAATTTACAATAGGTTCATAATTCAAGGGATGTGACTACGAGTGAGCAGAAGAGAATGTAAATAAATTAAAAGCACTCTTTTGGTGAAATGCCTGTCATAATGGATTCTAACTAGGATTTATCACCTTTGGGAAGTGGTCACTTGGTTATATTAAACAATTGACCTTATCATTGAGTAACCATTTTGATGAGTAAGGTGTCTTGGTCAATCACTGATTCAGTAATGGGCAGTACTTCAGGAAATTATCATAAATAAACTTTCATTTTTGTCTGTATTGTGTGTTTGAGGCATGATGAATTTACATGTACAGTGTTTATGTTTCAAACAGGGACTTTGCAATGGAAGTTCTGGAAATTAAACCAAAAATATTTTTTTATTCATTCTGTAAATGATTTGTTCATTTCATAATTATTATTGAAATCAAATTCTGCAAGCAATTTTTCTGTCTGTCAAAATATTCAGAGTAGCATTAGCTGTACATTAGTGAACATGAAAATAAAAAACTGATCGCAAAATATTGGCATGATTTTTATATGATCAAGGGTATTTTCAAACACGGGAATAGTGTAAGAGTATTAATAGATGATTGAATAGAAACAAGCTACATCTTTTATAAATGCAAGAGGAAAGGAAAGATTAACGTCAAAATCCATCCACTTTTATTCATTCCAAATTAAATTAAATATTGAGAATACCTACATATACTATAGATTATTCATTTGAGTCTATATTCTTTCCATGCTATATCTGTTTTGCTTGAAAGAAAAGAAAGAAAAGTTCTAGTCGCCAAGTTTGATCCTGTGAGATTATCCCCCAATGTATTCTTATGAAGGGGTGTCAATCCAACATCCTCCTCCTCTTTGACCCAGTTAGGTAGCCACGCCCGGTGTTTTAAGCACCCATGGAGAGCCATACAGCGCACCCCTGATTAGATGATAGAATTGTGGACTTGTTCTAATTCTTCTTGATTGGTGTCCTCCATGTACCTGCTTCAAGGAGAAGGAAATTAGTGAGAATAACAAAACACTCCATGCTTTTACTTGGGATGTACCTATCAATTATCATATTACATGAAACGACTCTGTGAACTCTCTTTTTTTATAATTCCCAAGAGGGTGAAAGAAGGCCACTGTTATGAAGAGAAAGAGCAGGAATCCTGAAATTCTCTTTATTCTATGAATGATTTTGTTAATGATTTTGTTTTCTGAAGATTTAAAACCTGTTTTCTTGAGTACTGTTGTCACTGATGATGCCTATATTTGTTCTTGTACATGTAGGGTTTGCATGAATGAATCTAAAAATAAGCACGCAAGTAATTGTTTGATTTCAGAGTTAGTGGAACAAATAGATGGTCTTTTCAATGTTAATTAATCAAAGGCACATGTTTGCAGTACATGTAGATGTACATGTGTTAGATGGAAAGAAGTAACTTTGACCGTGAAACGACTTCAAGCGAAGCATGCATTAAACCTGAACAGGAATGACCTCACATATCTATCTGTTACAATCTTGGAAGTTCTTTGCATTCAACTTTAAGTGCAACAACTGCACTAAGAGTTCAATGATTGTTTTGAAGAGTAATGTCACTGGACATTGACATTTGCTCTGTAGATAGGTGCAGTGATCTCGAAGAACTTTACTATAAAAGAGTTCACAAATTATTTTGAATGATAAAGTCACTGAACATATTCTCTGTAGCCTGCAGTGATCTCTTAGTACATTCAAGGGCAACAACTATTCTACGAGTTCACCAATTATTTTGAATGGAAGAGTCAGTAAACATGTACTCTGCAGAGAGGCGCGGTAGCATCCAGAAGATGATCTTTCCTCTCCAGGGGTTTTGAACCCCTATGACTCAACTTTGTGCCGTTAGGTAAGGCAGTGTAACCGAGCAAACTGTTCCTTCAGCGGGATGATTCCAGGAGCTATGGATGCATGGAGATGGTACTCAAGGGTAATGATTTTGTTCTTGATGACTATGGTTCGTACAGGACATTGATTCATTCATGAGTTTATATTATATCAGTCAACATGAACTCTGAATCCCCTCTGGAGCTAAAATCATTTCTACTTCAATGTGGTGCATCTTCATCAGAATACAGTGGTTGCTCAAGCTTGCCATTGCTGGTCTGATGAAGTACATGTAGCTGATCAGAGAATGGGTTTATTTTTCTGCTCTAACTTGCTGTGTGTTGGCACATACGGGTATCATAACCAGATCAGATTTAAGCCCGATTGTTTTTAACTTTAATACAGAGCATGCGACACACCGAGTTACATAGACAGTATGCAGCAAAAGCATCACCGCAATGGAGATGCGTGCCATCTTCGTGCTTGAGCTCAAACTTTGGTTTGGCTCAATCGGTTCTGATGAAGACTTGATGCAAACTGAAGTTTGCTTTGAACAGGTGATCCACCTTGAAGCGGGCTAGAGCAAGTACTGTGATCTGGTGAAGACACACCTAATCTACATGTTTAATACTTTTATTCCCATTTTGGGGAAGAAATAAGCGGATAATCGCTAACCTTTGTGTTCCTCGGCCCAGTTCATACGATGGACACTAGAGAAATTAAAGAAACTTGTCCAAAGATATACCATTTTACCTTTGTCATTGAAACAGACACTGCCTCAGCCTCAACACCTCTTTTTCCTATTGTTTCCAAGGTTTCAGTTCATTTTCTTTTTCATTTGAAAAGAGTTATGATAAATACATTCATGAATGAAACTATTCAAGAAATTCAAATTCATATTTTATTTACAATTTCAACAGGACATGCATGAAAATGTATGTAAGGATTCTAGGACATCCACGCCCTAGGACATTAACCAACCGGACTTCCACCCTCTGGACAGTGATCAATTGCTCCCTGAATATGTGGAATTAGCATTGTTTAATACTATATGATTCAGTCAAGTCGGTCCCTATGGTCAAATCTGTAAAAAAAAATGAAATATTGTATAATTCAAACAATAAAAACAAAAGAAATAGTGAGTGATGGCATCATCGACTGACTCATTTGCATGTGACAGAGTTGTACATATCACTGTTTTGTGAAAAATAAGCAAAATTTTAAAGTGCCATAACTTATCTTACATCTGATTTTTATGAAATTTTCAGCGTTATGCTAGTTTGATTTTTCTATATTTACTCAAATCAAGATTTTTCTGTTGTGGACTTGACCTTTAGGAAATCTTATCCAAAGATGTACCATTTTACCTTTGACCCTAGTGTCAATGAAACAAACACTGCCTCAACACCGCTTTCTCCTATTGTTTCCTAGGTTTCATTTCATTTTTTTTTCATTTGAAAAGAGTTATGATAAATACATTTGTGAATGAAATTATTTAAGAAATGTAAATTCATATTTTATTCACAATTTCAACAACAAGGCATACATAAAAATGTATGTACATGCAAGACATCAAAAGCATCATGGATTTAAAAACAGCAGTACAAAGTGAACAACATGGAGATGAATGAAAGAAGTTTCAACTAGTATATATAGATAAATAAAGGAAAATACAGGGGGAAAGAAAATATGAGAATTTAATCAGTTTAAATGAGATTTAAAATTATAATCAATACAAACAAATCAATCACATGTACCACCTGAGTTGTCTCCTGAAAGTTTCTTGGAACGAAGAGTATTCCAAGGGTTTGGACCCGTATAGCGAAAGGGAATATTGAAATTTAGTTGTGATCCACCTATTCCATTTGTTTAGCTAACAGGGAGGGGTTTGTCCTTTTCACTAATCCTCTGTGTAGAAAGAGTTAATTAGAGAAGGTCAGCAATCTTGAAGATTCAAGGTTATGTCCAAACACAGAAAAGAAACCGACATGAAACTCAGTTGGTGGGACTGAAGTGATTGTTTTCAGTACTATCTGCAACACCTACTTGGGGGAAGTGACAACTTAAGTCAAATTATCTTGAGTTAGAGTCATTTGAGGGACCAGCATGACTCCATAATGTTGTTATAAGCCATCGATGTGAGTCCACAGTGAAGAAAGAACACATACTTGTACCAAGGATTGTGACAATTTATTTTAGTGTTTCCTGTGAATTTCTCAACATGGAGATGCTTGAATTTGAGTTTGATTTTGATAATGAACTGGATTTGAAAGGAAGGTAAATATTGTGCTTGAGTTCCCCATTGTAAATGATATACGGTAGTAGTCTATAGGGTTTTAAGAATGTCGATTTATTCATCTGTTGAATTGAAATTAATATGTACAAT
Source organism: Lytechinus variegatus (assembly GCF_018143015.1). NCBI lineage: Eukaryota > Metazoa > Echinodermata > Echinoidea > Temnopleuroida > Toxopneustidae > Lytechinus > Lytechinus variegatus. The sequence goes on from NC_054749.1 coordinate 449,116, forward strand.
TATATCACGGTATTAGTGTATCACCACAGTGTGAGTATGTGTTGTCGTGTTAACGACAGGAAAACTCTATTGAGAGATAAGAGTATTTCTGTGGGTAGAGTCTTTCATCATTTCATGGAGTATTGAATGAGACTAATCTGTTATATGGTTTTTTTTTTGTTAACTTTAGGGAAGATGAAATATTATAAAAATTATTAGGATTTGCCAAAACTGAGTGATGTAAAATTAGGTTCTTAGGTTCAGCTCTTAAAACATCTTTAGAGAAAAATGAGGATATAAGGAGTTGTAGGGATGGGGGTGGAGAAGGAAGAGAAAAATAATGAAGAGGGGGTGTCATGGGCAGGGTGACCAGACGTCCCGTATTTCCCGGGATCGTCCCGTATTTTGCTCCTTTGTCCCGGTGTCCCGACAAACCCTTCCCGGGACGCCTATTTGTCCCGTATTTCAGAAAATTGAACAAAATGTAGTTAATACATTTAAAAGTGACGAATTTTCTTTAAATAACCAACAGATGACGAAGCAGAGACAACAATAAAATCGATAACTAAACCTTTGCAAGTTCTGCGGTGATTTTCTTGCTAAACTGTACCCAATACATTGCAAACTGGCCTCCTGCCTGTGTTTGGCAGGTACTGGCTAGGCAATTAGGATCGGAGCAGATTCTCAATGGTGCAAACAATGACATGACAAACAGGTTTTCCACCAAAATAATCACAAAATCGGCGGGAAATTTGTATAATTATATTATGGATTCTCAGGTTACTGATTTGGAGATGTAAATGTAATCGGAGAAACAAGTTATGAGTTTTCATAACTAGATCTAGTTGTTTCAGCCTTCGTTGTGTATCATGCCGCGATGTCATCAAATTGTTAAGTTGACAATGCCTCACTGCGAAATTTTATTAATATCTGAAACATTTTTTTTTACTATACTAAAAAAACACCAAATATCAAGATTTTTTGTTAGATGATTGGATTGTTTTTTGTTTGATCTTTTCTATCCTTCTATATTCATTCTTCTATCCTCCCTGCTTGCCTTTCTTTCTATCCTTCTTTTTTTACCTGCCTTTTTTATTAAATTTCATTTTTTTTCATTTCCTTAATTTTTTTCCTTAAACTTTTCTTTTTGCTTCCTTCTCCCTCTCTTTCCTTTTTCGTTTCGTTCTTTCTCTCCTTCCATTATTTTTTTTTTCATTCTCATCCTCCCTTCATTCTTTCCTCCCTCTCTTTCCTCCTTTCTTTCTTTCATTCTTTATTTTATTTTTCGTTTATTCTTTTCCCTTATTTCCCTTATTCTTTCTTTCCCTCCCTAAATTTCTTCCCTCCTTCCTTCCTGTTTTACTTCTTTCTTTGTTTCTTATTTTCAAAGAATGAAGGAAACATGGCTTACCTCTTTTTTTCTTTCTCTCCTTTATTTTGTCTTTGAATTCACACATTCATTTAGCTTCTCTTCCTTTCTTTCTATATTCAATTCAAAGAATGATGGAAACCTTTTCTTCTCTTTTATTCTTTCTTTCATCCTTTTATTCTAACTTTCTTTTTTTTCCCTTCATTTTTTTCTTTCTTCTCAATTCATCTCTTTTCTTTCGTCTTTTCTTTCTCTCCTTCATTCTTTCGTTCACCCTCGATCCTTTCAATTCTTTATATTTTTTCACAAGTCTAACACTGTGTAGTCTTCTTTGTTGATCTTATTTTGTCGATTGTCCCGTATTTCATTTTGTGAAATCTGGTCACCCTGGTCATGGGTGAGATATAATTCATAAGAAATGACAAATCTAACCAATAGCCAGCCAAATCCAACAAATTTCATTTTAAATATTTATGATGATATTCTTAATGTCCATTTGTTTTGTTTTTCTATTAAAAAAGATGCTTGGAAGTGTACTGTTAAAAACAGCAAAGATGATTCATGATCCTTGTGAGCATGTGTTAGACACTGTTCTCGTTATACTTTCTAGAACTACGGTTTACTGGAAATCGGTTCAGGAAACCAAGTTTGGAAGATCGCTTTGCTAAAGTTCCCATTTGATCAGTGGTTTTCAAAACCATTTCACGTTAAGCGGTCTTGTTGCTATGAAAACACTCTAAGTTGGGTGACACGTTTCGCGCGAAATTGAAACCGCAGCGTACATGTAGGCATTCCACATACAGTGTGTGGAATGGCGCACTCGAAATGTGCAACGATGACTTCCCGAAGAACTGTTGTGTCCTCATGCTAAAACCAGTTTAATGAGGCAAAACTACATCATGAGGTGGTTTTCTGAAGAAGTTTGGAAGATCGCTTCCAAGACCACTTTGACCGTTCTCGGTACGTGTAAACTAGTTTCCACTTAACTAGTTTCCAGTAAACTAGTGTTAGGACAGAAGTGAGAATGGTGCCTTATAAACTATATGACTAGTATAGATCTCTAGCTGGTGCTGTTCAAATAGACGTAGGCATGCTCGCTTAAAACCAACATACATGAATATAGAATGAAAGTTTATAAAGGAGACACTTAACTTTGAATGTCATGGACGGAAGCATTTGAAATTACAGGATCTCACAAACCCCCAAACATTTTAAATGTTAAACCTGTCAAAGGCAGCTAGTAAAACATTCTAATCCCTATTTATTACCATGTTCACTTTAATTTGTATATAATCGAAGAAGCGGAAGCACTTGAGGAATACATGTAGCAATACTACAACAAACGTTAGCGTCAATACTTCGTTATCAATTACGATACTTAGCCTTTTAGTTTATGTGACTGGGGATGATACGTGCCTCTACGCTTGTCCTCCCTGTTATATCTACCCAAGGAGGTGAGAGTAACGCCCCATCTATTAATGACCTGCTCAGATCAGGAAGTTCAATTAGTCAAGCTGTCACACTTTTCATCTCACTATACAGGTCTCTATACTATGCATCCATTTGATAGGAGTGGCTATTTACAGCTTTTTGGCAGCTTATGACACATTTTGTAGTGTATTGTGACCTTCTTGGTTTAAACATGCCATAGTTCATTTGTAACTCCAAGCAGCCTTTTACTGCGATGATCAAATAGTCATTGGGGTTGATTATCTTTCTTGGTTGTAATTATTCTTGCCAAAAATAATTTACGGACTCATATTAAGTAAGTAATTTTTGAGTTGCCATTTTAATTTGTGAACTTCCCCCAAACTGGGCTATTAAATGCCTTCTTGTGTTTATGAAGGTTCATTGAGAATAACTTTGTTCTATGTGTCGTTCATGGCTACCCTTTAATTTAAGAATGGAAACATAAAGTGAAAGGAATAAGAAATAGAAATGAAAGCAGATATTTCAGCTTAAAGATTGGGCCTATCGCTGCTTTCAGTAGGCATGCATTATTAGATTGATACATTACTGTAAAGACTGCTTTAGAAAGGAAGGATGTAGTTAGGTGAATTGAGTGAGAGGTATAAGAGGAAAAAAAGAAGAAGAATAAAGAGAAGCAAAGATGAATGTGACAGACAAGAGTGAAGCGTACTTTAATAATGCTGACGAAGGCAGAAGGACATGTAAAGAAAAAATTAAATACAGAAGCGGATGGAAATGGGATGAAAAATGAAGATCTAGTAACCTTCTCCAGAAACGGTTGAGATGTGAATAGGAGATGTAGTAAGACAAGTGATCGGAACCAAGTGAAGGTGATACGATGAGCAGGTGGAAGAGAAGACTGTCAAGGGTCATGATTGCTTGGCCCAGAGGAATACTTATCAGCTTCCGACTTTGAAACATCAATCCAGACCTCCAAATCAAGCTTCTCGCGCGAGAGAGAAAATCATCGTTTGGCCTGCTTATTAGTCAGAATCTGAAGAAAAAAAAGTAGAGAGAGGGAGTCCTTCCACTTCCTGTGGGTGAATTGGAGTCGTTAAAGTGAAATCCGATTTCAAACCCTATCTTGATGATTGGATTGGGATGGGAGTTGTAGAATAGTATTAAGAATCGTGATAGGGATTTGTGGAAAGATGTCTTTGAGAGATATCATCAGTGGTAAGTGGTATTTCCAGTAATGTATATTGAATTAGACGTTGGAGAGTACAGCCAATTTGATGAAACAACGAGCAATGCTACACCTACATGTATGTATGCAAAGAAATGTAAAGAATGCCCATAGAGAGATTGATATTTAGAAATAGTGTTTGCAAAGACAGTATAATTACCCCCCCCTAAAAATGGAAATAATAGATAAATTAATTAATAAAAAATGAATTAATTAGAATAAGTAAATCATGAAATGGGGGGGGGGGTCTTTTAAAGTGAAATTTCGATTTTTTTTTTTTTTTTTTTTTTTTAATTTTTTATGAAAACCCAATACTTAAGTGAATGAAAGGGTAAATGAACTACCTTGATGTATATTGTTACAAGACTGGTTTACTTTCTGATAAAACTCTCTTTATGTGTACTTAAAGTACATATAAGTGCAACATATTATTATTTGTGAATGGAATCAGGTCTCAAGTTACTGTAACAGCAAAATTTTTCTCAATGGTTTCTAGACCGAAATAGACCCAGATGACTCACTCTTTATTTGTTTGAGTATTGGATGACATTGAGTAAAACTAATGTTTCCTCTGAGAGAGAGAGAGAGAGATGTGCATCCCAATACACTATCCTGTATATCTTTTCTAAACTCAATTAAGTGCTTCATCAAAGAATTCCCAGGTGAACTCAGAAATGAGAGGTAAATGTTCCATTTCCTGGCAGTCCTGACCATATGGATACATTTCATGAAGTGATCTGTCTGTGATTTTCACTGATAACCGTTATAAGCTACTGATATCCTTGCATCTTATTGGTTGGGTGGTTGTATGATGGTAAAAACCACTGTTAAGATGATTCTTGAAACATGTCCGTGTCTTTTCGTGTACATAGTGTTATACATACTTCGTTCCATACATTGGTTGTAGTTGTAGGGAATGTACTGTACACTACTGACCTCAATACTGGTCTGACAGTGAGAATTCTTTAATAATTTCAATAAGAAGCAGAAGTTTGTAATAAATTGTAAGCGTAGACCAGTTGTCAGATGCACAGTGGCCCTCGGAAACTCTGGTTTCATGTGCAGTATGTGTAGAATGATAATCAAATTGAAAATTCGTTTAAAAAAACACTTAAAAGACGGCTGTTGAAGAAATTATTCATTATTCATTCATGATAGAAATCGACATGAAACGAAGAAACTGCATGTGGTACAAATCTACAAACACAGAATCCTATATCAGTGTATACATATCTACTCTAGATCAAAGGCATACTTTTTATCTGAACATATACCTTCCATCAAAAAGTATCAGTATTGTATAATAAGAAACAAGAAGTTTGTTATTAGAGATTGTTATTAATAGTTTAGAAAGTTTAGAATACATTTACTTTGCCCTGCACTCCTATCTAATATATAAATCATTGTTATTATGTATTCATGTTTCTTATACAGAAGAAAGGATCTTGTTGAATATGGAATTCAAAGAAGATTAACAAAAAAAATTTTTGTATATGTATCTTTCTTAAATCCTTATGTGCTATGGAATCTTGAAACTTTGTAACAATATTTATTTCAATTGAAATTAAGTTAACTCCTTTTTCTGAGAAGTAAGCTTATATGCTGATTTATGCCTTTCTTATTATTTTTCTCTCTTCAATATGATTTCCTATTTTGTAAAGACTCATAGATAACCTGATTATTGGAGATGATAATGCACCAATTATATCAGGAATCTATGATTTAGCTTCTAAGTTAATCAAGACCCTATGGTCGGCCACACTTGACGCCTACGCTGACGGGGAGCGTTCTACTCGAATTTTGGCCTAATTTACAGCTCTCACGACCTTGAAGCGATGAGAAACTTCCTATACACTAGGACGATGAATTACCATGGTGAAAAAAAAGTTTAACAGATATGGAGAAGAAAAGTAGTGATGTTATGCATCCCACTGAGGAGCATGTGGTTGTCCTATCCAATTTATACTTAATGAATCTCTTTCTGACTCTTCATTTCCCTGATTTGATTACAGCCTTCAGGAATCATTTACAACAATATTTTGGTACGTTATCAGTTTTTTCTTTCTGTACGCATTGCACTGGGATGCGGGGTACCGACGAAGACATATACGGGCTCAGGGCCCGTGATTGCAGTTGAGATTTATATTAAGGACCGAGGGTATTTGTTTGTTAAAAAATACTCGGGAGAGAGGATGTAGCAATTGGTTTGACGCGACTGCGCAGATGCCTGATGGAACAGGACTGTTGAATAAGAATAACATCATTTTTTTAATGTAAAAGCTCATGAGGGATGGGAGATATTGTCTGGAGGTCATTGAATCATTTTTCACTGCTTTTGATGGTCCATGAAATTAGTTTATTCGTTGGATTATCAGTAATGTGATTGAGTTAAAAGCAAACAAGTTCTGTCTATCTATAGATGCAAGAAGGACAAAAAAAACAGTCATAGCTATAAAGATATATCATCGCTGTTTTTACAAAGCAGCACTTCTTACGCACAAATTTTCCAGGTTTTTTGTTTTAGTTCATAACATTAAGTTTTCACTATGATTCTGTTCCTTTTGATTAATCACATTATCAGAAACTTAATGAAAAAAAAGGAATGTGAAAAGTTAATTAAGTGCAATATTGAGGTACATGCAATTACAGAGATGAAATCAAATTATGCTTTTAATGTTCAAGGCAAGGTTGACCCTAATGAAAAGTTAGTTGTAAAAATACTGGAAAACATGAAAAATATTGGTTAAGGCTTGAGGAAAATTCATAAAAAGATTAAGAAAGTTCTGGTTATTAGAATTATAAGTTTTTTTATTTGTGATGTCATATACCCACAGTTATGTAATATTGTAAAATGCGTAAATTTTAATTCTAACATGGTTCGCGATGTTTTTTTTTTCATTTCAGAAACAGGTTTGAAATGATTGTCTAATGATATACTAAAAGGTACAAAAAAAAACTGTTCTTAAATTTTTTGTGTGAAAATGACATTTCACTGATTAGTTACTTTCTAAAATGGGTTTAAGTTTAAGCCAATAGTGAGTGTGTATGCAAGTCACATGTTCGAAATTTGCAACCAAATACAGTCATGTAAAGCGCCATAAACAGACTATTTTGCATATTATTTTTCAACTGAAAAGATTTTGCAAAGGAAAACATGTTACTACTTGGAAATTAGAATTGTAAAAGTATTTGTATTTTCTGAAACATTTCAAGGACTTCTGAAAACCTCATTTTGTTTCAAATCCATTTCGAATGCAGCTCTTAGTGGTAAAATTTATATTCTATTCTTCTTTGTTGTTGTTACTGCTTTTGTTTATTGAAATTCTTACTACTTTGCTTGTTTGGTTGATATTGAAATCTTTATGATTCTTGCAATCTAAAAATTTGATTGGACGATTTTCAGTAAGGAATGTTAATAAGGGAGTAGCATAGATAGGCCTATTGGGTTTTTTTTCTACCTCACTCAAATCCCATTCATTATTTTTGTCCAAATTTTACAATTGTTAAGTCTGCTGTTTTTTTTTATTATGGAATTATTTGATTGATTTGATCTTGCTGTACTGTGTCTTGTTTGTATTTTAGAGATGTGAAATAAATGAATTTTCAATTTGAATTTGAATAACACTCAAAAGCTGTTAAGACTGGTCACCATGTGGTAGTTTGGGAGCCATATGTTATTTTGCCACACTTTGTAACTGTGGCAGGAAGAATATCTAGTACCATCCAGACTTTGTGTCAGCGCTGCACTCCAACTGGGGAGTTGAGTTGACAGAGACAACTGTGGCAGCCTTCAACCGACGTCACTGCTATTCGTAATAGCTATTGTCATGACTAATTGCTACATGAGAAAAAAAATGTTCCGATATCGCTCCAAGTCATGAAAAAGCAGTAAGAATGAAAAAAAAGCTATAGCCAGGAAAAGTGAAATGACCGATAATAATAATGACCACCTGAGGGGTAGCCTGGGTAACTCGGATGATAAAGGAAAGAAAATAGTTGGGGAAGTTTGGCTGCAGCAACCGCTCCAGCGTTGAAAGGGAAAGACAGGGAGACTTGTGGGGGAAACTTGGCTTGGTGTTTGGTGGGTAGGGGAAAAAAATCTGAGCAGTGACTTCCCCTGCCTGTTGGCCAAGACAGCCAGCCAGCGTGTATTGCTCATGTTTGGTGCAGTCTGCTTTGTCGACTTGGAGAGGACTGTGAGGTCACTGTATTTCTCCTCTTCGCGCTCTATGGTGATGAGTTTCTCATTGCTGCAAACCAGTTGAAAGTCGTCTTTTGAATGTTCTTTTTTTCCTTCGCTTGGCTTTTGAAAGCAGGGAGATGTTACCCCATCAGTCGAGTTTGATCGTATGCATATGGACACACACTCCCAGGGCAATATGGTAAGTTAAATCCTTCAGCCCCCGACAGCAGAGTTCAATTGTGGGCAGAAAACCATTCCGGAATGAGACTCCTACACATTTTTTTCATCTGTGCAAAGACACATATTATTAACTGCACAGCGAGTGTTGATTTCTGACAACCCAGCCACTGTAAAATGTGGCTTTTTTTTATTAAAGAACATTGTAATGGATTGTATGTCAGATGGGTTTAAGTTGAAGGAAATGAACGATGTTGCCTAGGTTGCTATTAGCTATTATGTTCAGTGCAGTAGGAGGACCATACAAGGATAGTGTCTCTTAAACAAATTGTTCTTCCGTTACTTGATATGATCTTCCTTATTGCCAGTGGCTGCTCTGTTTTTTTATATTTTCTGCTAGAACATCTTATTCCTTAATTTATTCTTATAAAGTGTAGGCGACATTTATCTTAGAAACTAGTGCCACACACTAACATACTTCTGTTGTCACACATTTTACCAAAATATCTCTCTTGTATCCCAAGCTCATGCTCTTTATGTGGATAGACATTAGTTTAGTGGAGTATATGCTTTTTATTTCAATTCACCATGAGGGCAAGACTTGGAGATAATGTCATGTTGATTTAAGAATAACTTAAAGGTCAAGTCCACCTCTGAAAATTTTGACTTGAATCAATAGAGAAAAATCAGACAAGCACAGTGCTGAATATTTCATCAAAATCGGATGTAAAGTAAATAAGGTTATGACATTTCAGAGTTTCGCTTATTTTTAACAAAATAGTAGTATGATCGAGCCAGTTACATCCAAATGAGATTTGATGATGTCACTCACTATTTCTTTTGTTTTTTTTTATTTGAATTATTTAATATTTCAATTTTTACGAATTTGGCAATTAACACCTCCTTGCCTGAAGCACAAAATGTTAAAATAATGGAATCCACATATTCAGGGAGGAATGAAACTTCATTTCACATGACAATGACAAGAAAATAAAAATAGTTCATATTTCATACAATAAAATACAAAAGAAATAGTGAGTGAGTGATGTCATCAGTTCCCTCATTTGCATACCGACCGAGATGTGCATTAAACTGTTTTGTGAAATGAAGCGAAACTTTAAAATGCCATAACTTTCTTATTTTACATCCAATTTCGAAGAAATTTTCAGTGTTATGCTTGTTGAATTTTTCTCTTTTTATTCAAATCAAGTTTTTGGTGGACTTGTCCTTAAAGCTTGGTGTGAAGAGGCTCGGTTTTAACAGTTTAGATATATAAATATGAAGCTAAATGAAAGTAGTTGCAGTAAAACACTGATTTTGTGAGAAAATCTTTAAAACCAAACTATCATCGTGGATCAAGATCTGGTACAGTTACAACTTACATGTACATAAACTGAAAGTGAAATCATAAAATCTAATTCTAAGCTGAAAACGATCACACTGAAGATCGCCAACACAGATAGGCATACGTGGGACAATGTATATTATTATTGCTAGAATAAAGACCCGACAGAAGTGCCCGAATCCGCACTTATTTTGCTTATTTCTCAGCAATTGCACAATTTCTTCCAGAATCCTTTGGTTTGTATCAAGCAGCGTGAACTTTAAAGATTTCTAGGATGTTATTCCTTGAGCGGTTAAAGACAGAATTCTCTAGACCACTCGGTGTACTCGAATGCAAGGGATTAAAGTTTTATCATCCAGAAAGTGTGTTCACAGTTCAACCATTAACATGTCCTTTTCTTGACTTGCATGTGCACCTTTTTCAACAATGGTAAACTTCTTTGTTTCTCTTACTTGAGTTGGGCAACATCAATTGAAACAAAAGCCTCAGAGGGACGAGAATAGGTCACCTGAACTTTGAAGAAGTACAGGACATGGTTCTCTCCTGGAAAAGGAGCGGCCATCTTGAAGCAATCCTTTCATTCCTGCCCTGGGCCAAGAGGGAATTTCTATCTGCCATGATTCAACACTTTCAGGTGTACTATTACAAAGGAAGGCTTAACAACTCTCATCCCTTGGAGACGTGGTGCATTTATGTTTTAAAACAAATCTACAATCTTCAACACTCAAAGAGGTGGTCATTTGTTGTTGGACAAATTAGGACAAATGAAGAACAAATGGCTTTCTGTAACTCCTGTAATTGAGCTAAGCCATGGAGACAGTGTACTAAGTCAAGAAACTCTTGTGCCGTGTTCTGGTTTAGTCATACATGTACTCTTATTTAAATGCTCATTATGACCCAGATATCTAATTCTCTGCCTTTGTTTATAGGAATCTCTCTCATCATCTTCTTTGTTTCTATTCACTTCGTTTTATTGTCTCACCTGCGAAGCAAAGTGAGACTATAGGCGCCGCTTTTCCGACGGCGACGGCGGCGGCGGCGTCAACATCAAATCTTAACCTGAGGTTAAGTTTTTGAAATGACATCATAACTTAGAAAGTATATGGACCTAGTTAATAAAACTTGGCCATAAGGTTAATCAAGTATTACTGAACATCCTATTAGAGTTTCATGTCACATGACCAAGGTCAAAGGTCATTTAGGGTCAATGAACTTAGACCATGTTGGAGGAATCAACATCGAAATCTTAACCTGAGGTTAAGTTTTTGAAATGTCATCATAACTTAGAAAATATATGGACCTAGTTCATGAAACTTGGACATAAGGTTAATCAAGTATCACTGAACATCCTGCTTGAGTTTCACGTCACATGACCAAGGTCAAAGGTCATTTAGGGTCAATGAACTTTGGCCGAATTGGGGATATCTGTTGAATTCCCATCATAACTTTGAAAGTTTATGGATCTGATTCATGAAACTTCGACATAATAGTAATCAAGCATCACTGAACATTTTGTACAAGTTTCAGGTCACATGATCAAGGTCAAAGGTCATTTAGGGTCAATGAACTTTGGCCGAATTGGGGATATCTGTTGAATTCCCATCATAACTTTGAAAGTTTATGGATCTGATTCATGAAACTTGGACATAATAGTAATCAAGCATCACTGAACATTTTGTGCAAGTTTCAGGTCTCATGATTAAGGTCAAAGGTCATTTAGGGTCAATGAACTTTGGCCGAATCGGGGGTATCTGTTGAATTACCATCATAACTTTAAAAGTTTATTGGTCTAGTTCATTAAACTTGGACATTAGAGTAATCAAGTATCACTGAACATCCTGTGCGTGTTTCAGGTCACATGTCCAAGGTCAAAGGTCAATGAACTTTAGCCGAATTGGGTGTATCTGTTGAATTACCATCATAACTTTGAAAGTTTATGGATCTGATTCATGAAACTTGTACATAAGAGTAATCAAGTATCACTGAACATCCTGTTCCAGTTTCAGGTCACATGATCAAGGTCAGAGGTCATGTAAGGTCAATGAACTTTGGCCATGTTGGGGTTTTTTGTTGAATAACCATCATATCTCTGTAAGTTTATTGGTCTAGTTCATAAAAAGAGGACATAAGACTAACCATGTATCACTGAACATCTTGTGCGAGTTAGAGTAGTATGCAAAGTCAGCACTGCTGCTATATTGAACCGCGTGATGCAGGTGAGACGGCCAGAGGCATTCCACTTGTTTTTTCCAAGGAACTGGTTATAAAAGTTGAAGTAATCCTTGTTCAAAATTAAAGTGTGTGTAACTTGGCTTTATCTGGTTCCTGTACATCATGACTAATGTTTTAGGAGAGGTATATAATCAATGGATTGGAAATTCTATATATTTTGTTCGGAGTGGAAGCTAATTTAAGTAAAACAAAAGCGTTTTACTGAGATCAAGATTTTATTAGGATATTAGTCATTGGTTTGATATTGAAAAAAAAAACTTACCGTACATGCAATTGCATATTTTATACAAATTTCTTTTTTTTTTGCTACTAAATTGCTCCCAAGCATTTACTATACTTGTGATATTGTGAATGATTCAGAATGAGACATGATACATGGTGATTTTTAAATGTATATCCTTTGAATGTTATCAAACTGAGAATAATATTTGAAATAACAATTTAAGGGTGACCCAATATAGTGGGCAACCTGTTCTTATTGCTTATCATGTCATAGCAATTATGACATTATTGCTTCAGGATTTTAGGGCCTCAGCGTAAAGACCGTGAAAAGATATGGCTGGAAGGAGGGGTGGATGTCGTCATGCTACCAGACAAAAGGAGCCCTTTCTCTGACAATAAACCTGTCTTTAGGTGTATTTTGACAGCCTAAATTTCTTGCCAGTCACTATCACCAGTAGATGACACCAGTGTCTCGGATGAGACTCCCAAGGGACATTGACCAAACAGAAGAGTGATAGCCTCGGGCAACCTGACCTTCAAATCCTGTATGATGTTTCCCATGAATAATCTCACCTTTTTGGGATTTCATATTGTTCCCTTCATCTTTTCTTCTTCAACACTTGCATTCAGGTTTCAGTTACACTGTATCAAGTAACAGTCATCTTAAATGCGCTGCCATCAGAAAAATAGTGATAGCATTTTGATTTCTCTCTATCATCATCATTACAGTTCATATGGCTATAGCAAACAAATTAATTCTCTTCTTGATTTTTAAAGCTTAGAATAAGTACACTCTCCAGGGAAAAGTAATACTTCAATGTCAAAAGCTCACTTGGTATCATCCAGAACTTTTTTGTACAAGGAAACAAAATGGAAAGTCCGATGACTGGTTAAAACAACTTTGATAACGAGAGAATTGTGTAACAAATGAAACCATGGGATCATGTTTTCAAAGCATGCTTGTGAGTTCGCCATCGGTACTTCGGATTCAGAGGGCTATTGCGCACTCTCGGGGTAGTCGGAGAATGACGGAAGCTCATAGCACGATGGTTTCATCCCAACCCCTTGCTCACCATCGAAAGTTAGTGGCAAGCTGGGATGAAATACAATACGTCATTAATTTACCCAACTAACATTATTCTTTCCTCTTTTTTTTGGTGTGGATGGTGATTCATTTCACCATGTGTTTGTATTTTGTTTTCTAAACTCCCCTATAAAACAGGTGGATAGACAGTTATCCTTGACCATGAATGAATAATAGGGTGCGTTCACACGTCCTTTGTCAAGGCAGAATAAGGGGTTGTTGGCTCAGTCGGTAAAGCGTCTGCCCGTCGAACCAAAGATCGTGGGTTCGAGTCCACCCTGGGCGGATGACTGAAGCCAGTGCGTTGTGTGTAGACGTCTCTCCCCTGTTTCATAGATGCAGGCTATGTTACAGTGGAAAACACTCCGTCCCTTGGATAGGATGTTAAATGGAGGCCCCGTGTAGAGGAGAATCACCACCTTTGCATGTTAAGAACCCACTGCACTATTCGAATAAGAGTGTAGGGGGAAACCCCGGTGTAGTGGTCCACCTGCATTTCCCAACCAGTTATTGGGAGGAGAGACCTGTGGGTTACAGTTCTGTGTGCGCGCCCTTCTTGGCGACCCAGATTGGCTGGCTCCTCCAATGCGCCTTTGAATGTCTTTGACAGATATATGGTGCTATACAAATGCTGTGCATCATCATCATATATTTGCAATCAATTGCAAGTTTCTGATGCAAATTTATGAGTGATAGATCTATTTTAACTGAAGTATAAAATCAATCTTGGTTCAAGAAGCAGACCTTTCAGTTGATTTTAGGACCTGAAATTGACCTGCAATCAATTGCAATTTCTATGGAGAACTGAAATGCTTAGGTGAATGTTGGCATGCTACTTGTACTTTAACATGAGGCGAGTGTTCATATTGTGAACCACACTACCTCGAAGAGAGTAATGTATTACGGTATGTTGCGGTCTCAATGAACCAGGAACAAGTTTATAATGACATTTTAACATATATTTAACATGTTATGTTGCATTTGTGCTTCCCCAGAAACCGTCTATTTCTAGAAACCATTATGTTAAAAGAGTGCATCTAACATTGTTGTTTGAATGAAATCAGAAAGGACCCAGCACTGATGAACTAAACACGCACCAAAGCCTGACTTAAGCTTGAACATGAAAAGCATGAACACACCCATAGTGCCTTCTCTAAGAATATATATAATTTCCTCATCTTTCCTCTTTTCTTTTGAATTCTGATGATTGATTTGGAATTACGTATCACTTTTTTTGGTAGAAACATATTTTTATAATCTTATTTTCATGAGTGTCATATGTATATCCCTTTCATAGGGTATGTCATGTCCTTACTCTGTGTGTGGTCTGAAATGCCTGGAAATATTATTAGATACAGACTTTGAGAAGCTATCAGGTCATATTTGATAGATAAATGCACGAGGCTTCACTTTAGTGGGATTACTTTTTATTGTAAAATTACTCTCTATTGTGACAATTAATTTCACTACGAGATCAAATTTGTAAGTGATAAGGAAAGAGCTTGAAGGCAAATCCCACATTACAAGTCATTTGATGACTTGGGTTTGTTAACATTAGCTGTAAAACACAGGATTTCACAGCATTTTTTGAAATCCCCTGTCATTTTTAGAATAGAAGGTTTTGAAGAAAAACTGCTATAAAGCCACATTCACATTTTAAACTAGGCACTGCCAATCATGGCTCACACTTTTCTGAAAGATTAACCGGTCACTTTACAAACTTTTGATGTTATAATAATAATTATATGCTCCATTTATAAAGCGCAGCTACTAAAAGTATAATTGCATATACTCTACTGCATTTGATGCTTGGTATCATTTTAATGCCCCGGCTCAAGCTGAGCTGCCATATAGTGGCTAAAGTATTCAAGGAATAAATCCTTCCGGGTACCCATTCACCTGGGTCAAGTGCAGCACAATTTGGGTATTTCATGCTGAAGGAGAACACGCCATGGCTGGGATTCGAACCCACGTCCATCTGATTAAAAGGCCTGAGTCGTAACCACAAGACCATGATGCCCCCATAATAAAACTCATATTCTTTACATGTACAAGTATTTAACATGAGTTGTTCCAGACAAGTTTCAGAAGCAATACAGAAAATTTTAAAGCTTCAAAAAAGGAGGGGGGGGGGGAGAATACTTGAGATCATCTTTGTCAAAACATTTTAACAAAATTGTTATTTGAAAAAATAATGAAATTTATTTGGGCTTACATTAAAACAAAAATTTTAGAAGCCTAAATTCAAATCCAATGAATAAATCAAGAAAAAAAATGATTGATATTAATGCGTTCCACTGGTTATAATATGAAAGTTTTCTTCTAAAGTATGAATAATCTCCCGTGATAACATTTGATGACATGTTATTTGATATTATTGGGATTTAGGGTACATCTATTTTGGTACATTTATAGCACTACCAGTTACACACTTTCATTCAATTATGATACTAAGTTTTAACACAAACTCTTTCAGTAATTTCTACATTTGCAAGTAGATGTGACCCTAGATGTAACAGTTCATGTAGGAGTCCCAGGCTTGTCATGTCCTTCTGTTGACGTCATCCCTTTGAGATGGGAAAGAGATGGAAATACGAGAAAGAACATGACAGACACCATAGCATTCACAATTAACACCCCGTGTATTTGTCATCGTCCATGAACGCAATCGGGGCGACCGCACACCCATATTCCCCCTTACACATGCTCACTCATCCTCGGTGTTCAACGATCCGTGTTATGCACCGGGATGCTATCACTGCCGCTTTCACGTAGGGCTTGGATCGGTTCTCTCTATCGGAGTCTTGTCTAGAAATTGAGAATTGTTGGGAGGCTAATAAAGGAGTTTGATCGTCGTCGGTAACCCTTGGATGCGGTTGTAACATGACACGGTGTTTGCCCCCCTCACTCCTGATCAGGGCATTAACCTAACTTTAGATACTCTTGTTTGGACAATCTGTTCATTTTGATAACTGTGGTTTGCCATGTAGCTGCATATATTTCAGCATCTTGCATATACCTCTACAGTTTCTTTATCCCTTCCAACTGTACATTAGCTTTAACAAAACAAAAATGTGAGAAAGTGTAGGAAATGTACTAAAATGTGCATGAAATACTTAAAATGACTGTTGACTTAATTGAAATTTGAAGTTTTCCAGGGATTCTTATTCTTGATTTTAGGGATATATAAGATGTGGATATACATTGAACATCATATTGGGATAGGTTACAAGATTAAGCTTTATTTTGCTTGAATGATTATGTAAGGATTGTTCATATAAAAATTGGAATTGAATGAAGTTTGGAACGCTCTATTGTAATTTTTAGATAAGAAACTGGAGTGTAGAAGCCATCAACAGGTTGATTAGAAACACTTCTCTCCTCCAATATATTGCTTCGTCTCACCTCCACCATGCTGCTTCGCCTCACCCACAACATGATGTGCTTCTAGAGGAGCATGAAGGCATTCACCCTTTCTTCCTGAGGTGCATCTTCAAAGAGCCCCAGCAGGGCATTGAACCATGAATCCTCTCAGTCAGGCGTGTGTTAAACCCCCTCAGGACAGACATTCGTGGGATCTGAATCCTGACAAATGCTCATTAGCTTGCTGACAGATGAGTGTTTGTTGCTTGGGAGAGATATTTTCGTCTATCTTCTTTCTTTCCAATGAGAAGGGATTCATCAGTGTAGTTTTTGGAGGGATAGACCAAGTCGATCTAGAGTAGGAAAGCAGGAGGGATATAATAGGAAGAGAGAGAGAACACAAAAAAAAAAGAGATGAAACATCAAAAAGATATAAGTATGAATTTCAACCAATTGGAATCCCACATTTAAGACTTGCCTTTGATGGGATAGAACAGTTTGTAACCTATAAGGTTGAAATACATACATGTGCACCCTTCAAAATAATTTGATCACTCAATTAGTTTTTTTTCTTTCTATTTTCACTGATAACTGGCAATTAAATCTATTTTTATACTATTATTCAAAAGAAAAATAAGGGTATTTTTAATTGATAATCTTTCAGAAAATCATCGCACATCCCAAACATATTATTTGATGTTCATACCGTACATGCCAAGAAGACTTATTTAATGTATCTCACGATGGGTTGTCAAATTCTATTTACCTTTGAAACATTTTCAAATTTACCCTTTTCAAATCAATATTTCAAAATTTGATAAAGTAAGACCTTTTCTATCAAAGTATCCCCTTGTGAATAAATTGTGGGGAAAAACAGGCAGCTAGGATGTCACTTTGCACTTTTTATATTACAAACAACTAGAACAAAGAGACAAAATTGTCTCAGTATTGATCTAAAAAGGCTCCTTTTTATGTGTTTTTGATGCCTTGCTGATTGAAAGTACATCGATGTCTATGAACTTAAAAAGTATTTGTCTGGAAGTCTCAATTAGAGTCTTCAAAGTTCAAACTATCTTGGAATAGAGATTCTTACCTGTCTCCTTATCGATTTGACCTTGTGATTTTCAGTGTTTTCAAGGAGCATGCCAAGGCCTTGTCATCTCATGTACTTTGAAATAAATCTCAAGATGCCTCTCTTTTTACGCAGGACATTATCCTACCATCAGACTTGTTTTTATCTAGGAGGCTGTTCTCACAATGCTCCTCAAACTAGTTTAGTGGAAACTAGTTTAACGTGTAGTGATAGCGGTCTTGGAAGCGATCTTCTAAATCAGTTTGGAAAACCACCTCGCGATGTAGTTTTCAAGATCGCTTTGCCTCGTTAAACTGGTTTTAGCGTTAGTGAGGACACAACCGTTCTTCGGGAAGCGATCTTCGCACATTTTGAGCGCGCTACTCCACACAACAGGTGTAGAATGACCGTGCTGCGGTTTCGAATTTCGCGCGAAGCGTGTCACTCCACTGAGAGCGTTTCCATAGCAACAAGAGCGCTTTACGTGAAGTGAGAACGCTAGCAAAGCGATCTCCCAAACTGGTTTCCTGAATCGGCTTCCAGTAAACTAGTTTTAGAAAGCGTAATGAGAACGGCCTCTAGGTTTTTAGTGAGAGAAGGATGTAAACTAGCTTCTATTGCATGAAAGTTGCAGCCATGTGAAATACTTGCAATGGCCAATCAAATTTCCAGATGCATGCACTTGTTGTTCCCTGTACCTACTGTCAACCAATCAGAATTTCTGTTTGAAAAATATGCGATTGGTTGTTGATTTTTCACGTGGGACGCTGGAGGTGTATGCAGATTTGGGGCCTTGTTTTTAGAAGCCCTTTCATGGATGTCCTATAGAAATCTTGTAACGCTTTTGGTATGAAACTTGCAATGGTTTTGAGAAACCAACTCCAGCTTGGAAGGGAATCTCAACTTGTATAAAGTATGCTTTCTTTCACATTCCCATCAAACAACATTCATGATATTATGTCATTAGAAGTGTACAAAAAGAATAAAAGAACATAATTAAAATTAATAATGAAGAAAGTTAAGATTCTAGTAATCTAAAGCAGTCATAAAAATTGCTAGCTGTTTAATGTTATCTGACACCCTAGGCATGGGTAAAGTACAGTTGCTAACTGCTTTTTCAAATGAAATTGTGTTTGAGTTAATAAATGTTTTGGCTTTTAATAGTATAGATATTTAGCTGTTTTGCTGTTGCCTAGATAGAAATATTCCTACATTTTCTAGTATTGATGTAAGGAGATAAGTATATTTTGGGAGATCTAATGCCCTTTTAAAATGTTCTTATATGGATTTAGAATTGCCCATCTCTCATCATCAGATCTCAGTTCATCTATCATCCCGTTGATCTTCTTAAAATACTTCATCTTCCTCTTGACCTTTCCCAAGACAGCCCCAAATCAGGAATGACCCATCATTCCAAAGACATCATTATTTCACTTTTAACACCAACTCCTCACAACTTTACATGTCCTCCTTGGGAATGTCCCTAGGGTGTCACTCTTAGACTTGACATCTTTCAGCGAGCCCTCATTCACAGAACTTTCCTCATGATATTTCATGGACTAAGATTGCGTCAGTCAGCGTACCTGGGCCACTGGGGACTCTCAATGGCTTTTGTATTTTGCGATTAATGTCTGAATTAAGAGTACCTTGGCTCTGGAATCACAAGATTGTCTGTCCGTGATAAGATCTTAATGCAGATCGAAGAAATTTTGAAGAGAGAAAAAAATGTTCATATATTTGGGAATGTACATTTTATTATCCATTATTCATGAATTTGAACATTTCTTTGTTTCCCTTTTTTACAAGGCTCTATAGATGGTGTACAGTTGTATTCTCTTTCGAATGATTCAATTTCAATTACATTTGATTTAGATTCAGTCCAATGAGAGATATTATACAGTAGCTTTGTGGTCTTGTCAACATTAGATATCATTAAACTGAATGCCAAGAACAGGTATGAACATACCCCAAAAACCATCTCAACACTCTCGGCGACAGTGACTATAGGCATTACAGCTGTGACTCAGAGTGGTCAATGTGACAGTGTTGTCTCATTTTCAATTAAGATTTTACCCTCTTTGATAGATTACAGATGTCTGACACTGTCTTCAGTATCAGAGACATGGTCTTTCCACCCACTCCTGCATCATCATCAGACCTTCTATGTCTAGTCTTTACTCTCTGTAGACTACCTGTAGACTCAATCAAGTATTCTTTCAGGGGATCTTTCAAAGACATCATCTATGCTTTTCACACTGCACTTTTTTTCCTTACCCCCGGGAAATTGGTGGGGATAAGGGGTGGGGGGGTTGTCTTAGCCCCGCCAATTTCCTGGGGTTAAGCTTAGCCTACTTCGTTTTCACACTACGTTTTAGCAAAGTAGGCTAGCACGGTAAATAGTACGGTACTGTCTGGCCCTGCAAAAAAGCAGGGTTAGCAGGCTTATTGTGGTGCTAGCACCACAATTGCGGTGCTAGAGATGCAGTGTGAAAACGAAACAGGGCTAAGGAAAGTGGGGCTAAGCATTAGCCAATCACAGAAGTCGAATTGCACGTTAATCACGCCCTGTATGGTAAAATCATCAATATTCATGAGGTAAGGGATAGTCCGGGGTTAAGGCAATAATTCCGGCTGAGCAGATAGTATGGGGTTAAGAAAGACAGTGTGATCGAAAAAATGATAGTATGGGGTTAAGGATAGTCCGGGGTTAAGGATAGTATGGGGTTAAGGAAATGCAGTGTGAAAAGCATAATCATTACCTTGCCCCCCTCCCTCCCATCATTCACATGAGAGCAATATTCAATCGGATCAATCAATATTCCTAATCCCAGTCCTATCTATTCTCACCTTGCTTTCCTGTTGATCATAATTAATTTCACACCTTTGTGTCACATCCAATCTTTCACCTTTCCTTTCCCCTTAAACAAAGGAGGAAAAAATAGCAACCTTTCTTTCACGTTCTGTAGAAGGTTGTCTTTTGTTAAGAAAAATAAATTAAGTGTTACAATGTGTTCTGAATGTCCTTGTTTGATATCCTTCTTTCCTTCTTAAGATGACCACACACCTTACTATTGGTCTATTGGTCTGCGATCTAATTTGGCCTTTACTCCAAAATATAGGCTTGCAGTCTTTCAAAGTGGTTATATCAATATTCTTTCAATTAATTGTAACCTCAAATGAAATGATATGTTCCATTCACATTTTCAGAAAAATGAGCAATTTATGCGATTTGTTCCAAAATCGGATCGCGAACAGTCGTAAGGTGTGCGGTGGCCTTTAGTGGTATTCTTCTAGGTATGGAGTAGCTATTCCCAGATCTTGCATCATTTCACATGCTAGTACTTAATCTCCATCAAAGTCTCAGATACTTACTTGTATCTCCCCTTATAACACTTCAATTATTTGCTCTTAATGATATATTTTTGGCAAGCATTGTTATTTTTTTTCACATTCTTTCCATTTTTATATTGTATCTTCTATATAAGTTTTATCTAATAACAAGTCCACATCTTATCCGGATCGTGACATCAAATGAAATAATGAAAGCTGCATTTTATAAAAGTTGAATATTGTACTATTGGTGTGAACTGATGACTGATAATCATATTAACATGTATAGCTTTTAAGATCTTTTATGTGTGTGGGTGTGGGTGTGTTCACCTTTTGCATCAAGTATTTTTGTTCAGATGACCTTTAAAATAATCACTTGACGTAATAACAAATGAAATAAAGTAAACTATGCATCACACAACTATTAATGAAAACAAAATCAACCAAATGTGTCTTTTTTTCTTTTATCTTGCCTGCAGTGCCTACACATCTTTCAAGATGGCGGCCTCGTCGGTGGATTCTGGGAATGAACTAGAAGAGGAGGTGCGAGGCCTGAGTGTTAACAGCTCCCGGAGTTCCTCCCCAAAAGAACAGGTCAGTGAACCCCACGTAGTGCTCCTCTGATATGGCTGAGGGAGCTAGGCAGAAATTTCTTAGGACCGGGAATGGTTTAGATTGAAAGGGATGAGACAACCACTGCATTATGCTTCTTGTCAGTGAAATATATTGCAAAGACCATTGGTTATTACAGAAGTAAGGCCACCATAAGGGTGGACCCCCCCCAAAAAAAAAAAAAAAATATATATATATATATATATATATATATATATATATATATAAAATCTTCCAATGTAATGTTAACTTAAAAGTAGAAAATTTGGCCTCCAGGATCTTCGATAACCTTTTACTTTTTTCCATCACAAATCGTCATTACTTGCCAATAAGAACATGAAATTAAAAAATAGAATGGACGAATTTCCTCCCTCCCCCCCCTCCCTCAGACATGAAATCTTTGATCTGCCCTTCACTATATGTATATTACTATTTTTGTTTTATTATTTTGTTAAAGGGATAGATCCAGCAATGCATCCCATATTTAATAGGAAATTGGACACCCTTACCCAAATTGTACTTGTAGAAAACTTACATTTGCTTTGAGCCAAGTTGTTCACCTTTCAGAATTCCTTAAGATTCTATAATTACCCAAATTCACCTCGCCTTTAAGGAGTGGACACATTGATTGATTTATACTTAGGTTTCATACCAAGATGGTTGTTTCTAGCCATATGAAAAAAAATCAACAGTCAATAAATTCTATTCTTGGGATATGAACTTCAGTAGGCCTACACATAATCTTAGCAGTCAAGAGATAGGTTATTGTGTACAAGTAGGTACAGTTCTACAGTAGTTTCCATGTGATCCTTTGAAACGTTTCATTAATAGTTTCTTGTTTTTCACTTCCAATTTTGCTTTGAGCCAATCAGGCGTAAGAATTTCAATAGCTTGCAACAAATTATCAGAAAAATACTGATTATTTTGTTCATGAAAAGTTCCCCGGTTGACAGTGACCATATCTGCTTGCCTTGGTTCATGTTACCTGAGGAGACCTGGTAACTGACTCCTAAAGATCTAGTTTCACCTAACATCAAGGATGAGTTCAAATTACCCAGAGTAACAGACAAGACTAAACATAGCAACTAACAGTATTAATGTCTTAAATATGACAATGCGTTTATAAAAAAAAAATTGAATTTGTCGCTGTTTAAATCTGTGTACCCCAAAATATGGGGATAAATATATATCCTAGTGTGTTTATGTTTTGTCAGTATCCTCTTTCAAATATAGCAAATTCAAAATGCAGTCACTGTAAATCTTTGTTTTCATGAATCATAGGCCCTGTGGGTATGAAAGAGTAGGTGGTTTCAGACCGCCTCGAAGTTTGTCAGTTCCAGGTATTTTCTGATCGGGAAGTTTTGCCCGATCAGAAAATACCAGGTAATATTGGCAATGTGAAAGCAAATTACGCGTAATATCCCCGAAAGAAAATACCCACTAAATAGTAGGTACTTGGCGAAATTACGAGAACTTTCGCGGGGATTTTTCCAAGGTCGCAGGTATTTTGGCAATGTGAAAGCAATTTACGGGAAATTTTAGCCCAGCGTATAGTCGGGCGCGGGCGCCGTGAGTGGCTGCTGAGCTAGTGGTTTTGAATCTCGCGCCTTGCCTGCTTATCAGACCATACTGCGCATGCTCCTAACTTCGGGAATTTATCCCGAAGGATTTGTTTCGGGGCGGTGTGAATGCAGGAATAATTAATGAGTATTTTTTTAGCCTTATAAAGTTCTCGTAATTTAACTGGGATTCTTATGATCGAGGCGGTTTGAAACCACCTATAGAATGGTTAGCATGGCTGATACGGTATGTCACCCTGATGATGTCATCAAGAGGTGTTAGATCTAGCCAGGTCAAATGAATAAAAGCATAATGCCTTTAGATGATGAATCTTAAAATAGATACAAACCACAAGTTTTTTTTTTTTTTTTACAATGACAGGATGAGATACGGTTTCTTATCATACT
The DNA here is from genome assembly GCF_018143015.1 of Lytechinus variegatus. Classification (NCBI taxonomy): domain Eukaryota; kingdom Metazoa; phylum Echinodermata; class Echinoidea; order Temnopleuroida; family Toxopneustidae; genus Lytechinus; species Lytechinus variegatus. The sequence goes on from NC_054749.1 coordinate 472,707, forward strand.
AAACTGTTTCCATAACAAAACCAAATAGAGTCTGCAAGTGTAAAAGAATAAAATGCATGGAACAGTCTGGGGCAGATGCCGGGAAGTGGCCAAGTTGAAGATTAGCAATAAGACATCTAGGGGAAGGCCTCTAGCATTTCTCCCGTGGTGGATCATACTAAATGTCACATTACATAAAGCACAGGATTCCTTCTATGTATGTTGCGCGTAAAACAACTGAGATATAAAGTCCAAAGCGAAAGTTGTAGAATTTAGAATAGAAAGGTCATTTGCAAAAAATAGTATGTGACATAATATAAGTAGTTGAAACAAAATGATATAATTTTATTAACAGTTTAGGTGTGTGACTTTAAATAATAGTAATGATAATATGCAACATTTATATAGCACTTTATACAAATTGAATATGGTCCTGAATCATCTTTTTGAGTCTTATGGGTGGTAAATCCTGATTGATTTCATCAACTGTCATGTTCTCATCAGAACCTGCACATGATATTGATAAGGTGTGTATTATACTTTGTTAATTCAATGATGATTTAGTTTTAAGCTTGGAGAAGTGCTCAATAGATTATGATAAAGTAATCAAGTATATATATGACCATTTCCTTCCGACTACATAAGAGCGTCTGATACCATTTTTAATCCTGAGATAATCGCCAAGATCAGCCATTACCATGTGGTCAATCGAGAAATCTCCATTAAGTCACTATTTCCTTTGATTAAACCACCCTCATTCATAAACCCATGATGGGAGTGAAAGTTGTGGAAGTCATTGATTGAAATCAGTGTGTTTCATTGACCGGTGGTCAATAATTGTACAGTGGTCAAGAGTGGCACCCTTTGATGTCACATGTGTTTGGGGGTGAAGTTGTTCCAAGGAATTTGTACAGTATGTTTTTCAAGTGTCTTCCATTACATCACACAAGGGAGTGCTAGTAATCAATTCTTACACCATTTTAGGGAACCTTGAGCAGGCACAGTTAGAATAAGAAGGTTTTTTCTGTTGCCTCTCCCTGGGGAAGGTTTTTCTGTTGCCTCTCACTGGAGAATTTGCAACTATCTTTATGAGCAGTGTATTTTTCATTGATGTTTATTTAAGCAATGTTAAAACTGAAGTTGATCAGTTGTAATTTCCATTGATATCAATATTTGTTTTTCTCTATTTACTTTTAGACGTATCCTTTCTCTTTTCTTCCCTGCTTTATTAAAACAGAATTCCCTCAATGTGGCTTCGCCATCTAGTGCTTCAACGGTTGCCCTGACAACGCCAATCAACATACCAGTCTCAGGTAAATTTATTTATTTGAACCCTTTTCGGCCAAACATGATTGCATTTTCTTAGGGAAATTTGAGCTTATAAAGATGTGCACCAGTAAGGAACTTTCAAGTTTGATCTCATCTACTCATATAGCTTCACAGAAGACAGGACTTTCATACATCATAGTTAGATTAACAGGGACAAAAGGTCTACAGAGGACGCAGGCAGCATGTGTGTCAGTCACGTACATGATCTTGAAAATCAGATCCGCCAACTTTAACCCTGGATGAACATAGGGGGACTATAGGGACGTCTGATGACAGTCATTTTTCCTTTCAATCATCACCCGCCTAAAATCATATCTGATTCATGTTTGCTTCTCAATGAAACCCGATACCCCCTTTCTCTTCAACTTCTCCAAAGACTTGTTTATCCGGTATACAAATTGTTTTCCTTCTTCCCAACCTTGGTCTGATTTCTGGCCCGGGCTGATGTCGATAAACGCAATAAGTGGGTGCAGATGTTCCTTCAGTGTGTTGGTCATCCCATGAAATAGGAACTGATCCTCCAATGTCACAAGCTCCCTGTGATATGTTATTCATTTTGAGATGCTCAAGGTAGTTAGTCCAGCCTAACCTAATTTGTAATTACATTAGCTCACTTGGAAGAGATACATTGGGATTAGATTAAACTGATACATATGTTTACGTTTAATTGTTTAAGGTTAGATGTAATATAAGAATGTCTAGTTGCTTCCAAGTTTCGATACAGTGATATGGGTTAATTTGCAAAGGAGCCCTCATGAAAAGGATTGATATGATCAGTGTCCTGTAGCTCAGTGCTTAGCGAGTGATTTTACAACTGATTGTTGTTATTGTCTCACCTGCATAGCAGAGTGAGACTATAGGCGCCGCTTTTCCGTCGGCAGGCGTGGCGTCAACATCAAATCTTAACCGAAGGTTAAGTTTTTGAAATGGCAGTATAACTTAGAAAATATGATTGCCCGTTCCATAGGGATGCATACGCACTCACACGCTGGAGATCCATTCCAAGCCGCCCCTGTTTTCACAAACATTTGTAGTTCTGAGGACCCTCCTTTTTACAGTAAGCCCACTCTAAGGCCCCCCATTTTTTGCCTTGCCCGCGGCACACCCCTACCACTTTTTTGGTCGAGTGCCCCCCCCGGAGAAAAACAACCCTCCCTCTACTATCTAGGGCCTATATGCTTGAAGTAGCTTTAGAAACCATATTCAGACTTTGACTTGCTCCATGGTTTATTACTAGGATGGCAGTCATCTCTTTACATCCTTTTCTCACAAAATGATGTTGTCTTAGCTGCCCTTTTTGTTGAAGACAATCCATAGAATTATTTATAAGTGGATTTCATTCATTCTGCATTGATACAGTATTTGTGATAGACCTTGTCAAGCATATACTTGAATCCTTGAGTAGAAAAAAAAGGTTTATGAATTGTGTGTAGACTAATTCAGCTCTTTATAAGGACAAGTCCACCCCAACAAAAACTTGATTTGAATAAAAAGAGAAAAATTCAACAAGCATAAAACTGAAAATTTCATCAAAATCGGATGTAAAATAAGAAAGTTACAACATTTTAAACTTGCGCTTAATTTCACAAAATAGATGTATGCACAGGGGAGCGTTTCATCAATATTTTCATCCGACAAGTTGTCAGATCTGACATATTTCCATGATTTTGATTGGCTGAGAGGCACTGTTCCTATGGTAAATGTCAGATAAAATGGGATTGTCAGATAAAATGTCCGACAAGTCCTTTCATGAAACGCCCCCCTGGTCGGTATGCAAATGAGGGAAGTGATGACATCACTCACTCACTATTTCTTTTGTATTTTATTACATGAAATATAAAATATTCTCATTTTCTCCTCATTGTCCTGTGAAACAAAGTTTTATTTTGCCCTGAACATATGGAACTACTATTGTTTAACCTTTTATGGTTCAGTCAAGTTGGTCCTTATTGTCAAATCTGTAAAAATTGAAATATTGTATAATTCAAACAATAAAAAACAAAAGAAATAGTGAGGGACATCATCAATCCTCTTATTTGCATGTGACTATTAAAATTGTGCATATAACTATTTTGTGAAAAAATAAGCGAAACTTTAAAATGTCATAACTTTTTTATTTTTCATCTGATTTTGATGAAATTTTCAACATTATGCTTCTCTGATTTTTCTCTATTGATTCAAATCAACACGTTTCTGAGGTGGACTTGACCTTTAATAACAGCTCGTAGAAGTCAAAGGTGGGGGTTATGAGGGCGTTGATTGGAGGGTAGTGACGGCTTCCTCTCCCTCTCTTGAGACCCATCCATGTACTTCTATCCAGACTGAGAGGGGGAGGACAGTTAGAGCCAGTATAGGCCAGTCTTACTCCTCAATCTTTAATACCTTATGACACTTGCCTTATCACCAATAACCACATCAGTTTGAAAGCACGCAATTTTATCTATTTTGTATCTCAAAGAAGATAAACAGTCTCATCCATGAGGGGGGAGGGTACTGCCATTACCAGATTGACAATATGCTTGCCCACAAAAGCGTGTAAAAATTGTGATTTTCATGGATGTACACATACCTTTAAAAGGGTAGGCTGTCAAAATTGCTAATACCAAGAAAAATGGGTAATCTCTTCAAATATGGATATGTTTTAAAAGGATATTCTACTCTATCATGAAAATAGAATATTTGAGGCATTATCCAGGGGGTGTTTCACAAAGATTAAATGCAGGCATGCAAGACATGCAGGCCTCTACAAAAAAAAATTGTCACTTGCCCAACAGGGCAAGCAACGAAAAAATTTGTTTGCCCGATAGAAAAAACTGCTTGCCCGATTTGTTTTTTAATTTTTTTCATGACGGCACTACTCTTATTTTTAAAGGTCATACATAATAACAACAATTGAGAATCGTGTACAGTATAAAAGAACACATATATTTAAAAGGATATTTTCACCCTATTTGGTACTTTCACAACAGAAGATTTTGTTTGGAGTATTCTCAGGAAAATCAAACTTAGCAACCCCCATAGATTCCTGAACGATATAAAATTTCAAGAATCTATGTTCAGTTAATTTTGGCTAAGTGGAAGGAGTTCTTTTAGGCTAGAATATGTGAGGTATTCATGAGTATATTAATGTTTTTATGCAAATTTTGCCTAAATCGAACAGCTTAATATATATGGCTCTCATGCATTCGACATAGGCAGGTGCAATGTATTCAAGATGAAATGAAATGCTGTATTTCTGGCATGTCAGAGGATCAGAGATATATGGCAGGAAAGAGGTTGGCCCACACCAGGAAGGATATCATTTACCAGTTCTCAAACCAAGAAATATTCATGCTATGAAACATTCTGTAATCGTGAAAAGACATTTATGTTGATTTCTAATATTGCTTCTAGTGATAAAGGATTTGAAGTTTTTGTACATCAGCAGAATTTGGTTTCCTTTTTTTTGAAAGGAGACACAATTTCTGTGACCTCATGATGAAAGATGAATTTTCCAAAAAGCGAAAGAAAGGGAAATGAACGAGGCATGATGTCCACTTCACACACGTTTCCAAAATAACCTCCCTTTTCCGGCTATTTTTAACTCCCGCCTGCTGCCAATTGTCTTGTAAATAATGGCCATTCTACTCCCTATCGTTGAGATTCAAGATTAACACTTGAGCTTCCTCAGAGTAACAAATGTTTGAATTCCTAGATCCTGGAACTGTCACATCTCATTTCTTCAGAGCGATTCTTTCATTTTTCATGTCATCTACGCACGAAAGTGTCCCCATTACCCTACCGAAGACCTCTTGTCTAATGTTTATTACACCCCGGGGCATTCCATTTTCACAGCTTTTGGGGTTCCTTTTTAGATTATGACTCCAGCAACTTGTGTGATATCTTCAAGATGAATGAATTTGAATAAAAATTCATGATAAAGTAATATCTCATCCTTGTTATTGCAAACCCTAGGGACCTAAGAAAGGTTGCAACCTTTATCATTTGGGCAATAGGTGGTTTCAAACTGCCTCGATCATAAGAATCCCTGTTAAATTACGAGAACTTTTTAAGGCTAAAACATACCCATTAATCATTCCTGCATTCACACCGCCCCGAAACATTCCCTTCGGGATAAGTTCCTGAAGTTACGAGCATGCGCAGTATGGTCAAGGCCCGAGATTCAAAATCACTAGCC
>NC_054749.1:483191-532472 GCF_018143015.1 Lytechinus variegatus
GTAACAGAGGTATACTTTGAAGCATTGTTAAGTTAAGGTCCATTAATGGCCAATACAAACCAAATTCCACTTTATGCCTTAGAATATTTGCACAAGATCAATTGATTATACTAAAGAAAAACATCTTTCATGTCAAATTCTTTGCAAATAAAAGCAATTTAAATTAGAGTTTAAACAAGGAAAAATGTACAAAATTATTGATAAATTATACTTAAAATACTACGATAATCCTCAAGGTTCCACTTCCGTCTATCTCTTGAAACATATGTTTCTGTCTAAAGGGAAAAAAACAAGAGTGCTAGCTTATGATCTCCAAATGTTTTATTACTTTAAAATATCTCCATAAAGATATCACAAATGTACATACCACCGTTACATGGACATCATGTCCTTGTAATGGTCATATTGAATAGTATGACTTGACATTCTACTTATCAACACACTAAATGCGAGTTAACTCATCTTACTCAAGTGTAGAAATACAACATCTACAGGCAAGCTTCTGAAATGCATATCAATGAACAGGTAAATCTTTTTTATTCATACATGTACACGATTATAATTTTGATACCTTTGATAAAATACTCGGGTGAAAAAGATGTAGGGAAAAGGTACTAGTTTAGTTCTAAGCTATGGTTTTTCAAGACAAAACAAGACAAAGTTGGCATGCAATTCATGGACAATGCATTAATACCTTACACATATAACTTGTTTAATTTGTTTACTCTAATTTGTTTTACCTCAGTTACATGGTAATGTAGTTCTAAGTGACTTTAATTAAAATATAATCATGTCATCACTGGAATAGATGCATTGGATAAAACATTAAGTTCCAGAATGCCAAAAGGACAATTATAAAGTACTTAGTGGACAAATTGAATAAAAAAACTTACACCTGTTGTTTGAACATAGAGTTGTGAATGAGAGAGTAAAATGTACTATTTCTACTAAGCTATTCTAATAAATGTTCAAGTATAAAACTGCAAAGTACAATCTTTTCCTTTAGTTAAAAACTATATGGTAAACTTCTTACTGGCAAATGTAAAAAATGTATTACACTGTACACTAAACCTGACTATTAGAAATAACATGCAATATTTCTCTCTGCATTCAGGTTACAAGTTTATGAACTTCAAGAAGATCGGTGACCCAATGGATAGAGGTAGAATTGTGCCTCGCCATCAGGCCAGGAGTACAGGTCACCAGATTGACACTTCATGTACTGAAGATATTCATTTTAACCTTCAATAGAGGCTACCTGTAGTTATTTGAGAAAAATAGTATTTGGAAGTTTGACTATTTTTTTTACACAATTCAAATTATTACATTTTAATCAACAAAACTTGCTGGATTCTTTCCACGATATTTTATATTATATGAAATCATTTACTCATGTACATGTCTTGACATTTTCTCATTAAAGTAAGGGGGGGGGGTGGATTACTAGGGCAATGACAAGGAATCTGATCTGTTCTTGCAAAATACACAAGAACCCTCACTTTGTATTTTTTCATAGCAAATAGAATTCATCATTTCATAGTTCATAAAATAAATATAAAGTTATGTTTTATACAAGGATTTTTGTATTTGCTTTTGTGTTCTACTTTGTTTTGACAATACAATTACTTGCCCATTACCTGTACCTTTTCATAAATTATCTTTACTTCAATTTCGTTTCTCAATGGATGAATTTAATCTAATTTTATTCTGCACTATAATCAAGGGTGGTTCTTGACAATTCCATTTAGTTCTGTATGACCATCCTATTTAATTTTCATCTCTGAAGTTTAATTGTTCAAGCAATTACATAATATATTCATGTTTTATTGGAATTAAATGAATTAATGGAATTCAAATCTGCAATTTACCTTTTAATACAGCAAATAAACTCTTGTGAAACAAACTTGATTGTGTCACATTTTCTTTTGTTCACTTGTACATGTTTTTAAAATGTCGTTATATTGCAATAAAAAAAAATCACATTGAAAACAATCACACAGGCTTTTGCTTTCTGATAAAACAAATACCCACCCCCTCTCCTAACAATTGAATAAATAGAAATTAAAATACGATTGAAAAAGTCCCTAACAATTGAATATATAGAAATTAAAAAAAAATACATTTGAAAATATGGAGAAAGAAAAAAGGGAAAAAGAATAAGTGCTGAAAAGTATACCAACATTCAACAAGATGAAAAGTTTTGGGAAGGTTAGGCCTACAGCTAAGAATTACTAGTAATTGAATTATTCCCATGCTTCATCATACACGAAGCACATCTATGTGTAGGGGGGTAGTAACAGAAAAATTATTTTGCCCCCCCCCCCCCTCCTTTCGGGCTGGGTTCAGCTGACGAGCAGAATTTTTTTTTTTTTTTGGGGGGGGGTCTGCCTCCCCCGTGGCGCTGCCACTGGTTCTAAATTCTCATTTTTTTTGCAAATTCAAATTTGATCCTCAGGTCTTTGATACCTATATTTCCTAGAATCAGTAGGAGCCAATTTAAACAAGGAGAAATTTTGTACCAAATTGAGATGTCATCGTGATCGTCATGATCACCAGGGAAAGAGCTGTTTCTGAGTATCCATTGACCTATTGAATCAACATATTTCGGTGTAAAAAATCAACTAAATTACGATTGAATCATGTCAGCTACCATTCAAAACATGTTTGCACGGAATCTCAGTAATAAAAACATTCTTTGGAACCATTCATCAAATCTGGAAACAAACACGGCGATGTCTTAATTTACATATTTTACTTACACAAGAAGCTACATGTGGGACCGAAGTGAAAGATAATGGAAAATTAGCGAGATTTTTCAAACTTAAAAACACTTTCTGCATGGTAATATAGTTCCACATTTTAAAGATAAGGTTTAACTAATTTCAAAATACGAGTATCGGGATAAATCTCCATACTTACGTTGCTTTGAAAGGGAAAACATCGTGGAGATCCAATCCACCGTTTCACGGACATCGCAGGAAGATTCCCCACTGCGATGCTTGAAAAGGCCCGACATCGTGGCTGTTCATGTGCATGTGGATCGCGGCTAACATCCCGTCCGTCTGATACAACGACGGTCTCTTCTCCGGTGTCTCCTTCTTACATACGCGATGAAATGTGATCCACCGTTACAAATTTGACCCGGACATCGCCCAAAACATCGGCGACACTCGATTAATTTAAATGACATTATCATAGGTTTTCAAAGCTAATATTTTGATGAAAAGTTGTTTACTGCCTGCCCTTTATTTCTGACACATAACTTTGGAAAAAATGATATCTGACTTTTAGTTATTTACCACTTTACCGCCGTTACAGAAAAAAATAAACGCGGACATCGCATGTAACGGTGGTATGCCGAGTTGTAGGAATGATTTATGATATGAAGCCTCTTTTCATTTGCTATCCCATTACTGTTTTGTTATTAAACAAATGTTGCTTTATCAATTATGGCCATTTGAATTTGACTAAGTTTATCTTTTGATTAGATATCTTCAACTGAAAATGACCATTTTGGATGTCACACTTGGTACCCCAAAAAAGAGTCTGGACATCATCATTTAAAGTCTCACCATCAATAATTCTTGCAGTTCAACATTTTTATTTCTGCATCAAGTAATTGCTTACATAACTGCCTTCCAACAAATCCACATTGCAACATCAAAACACCAAACACATTTTCAGGATAAAGCTAACAATTCATAAGGAACACAAAAAAGTGCTGTTGCCCCAACCCCGTGGAATGACCCTAACGTTACTTAGATATATATAGATCCAGATCTAATGTGAGATCTATACCAGTTCAATCAATCACTTTGAATATCATAAACGTGCAGCATGCTGCACGCAACGTTAGGCCTAACTTTATCTTCTTAATTAGAGGCTATCTAATATAACAGATATTGACTGATGGGATGTGTAAAAAAAAACATTCTTTGGACCACCTAATGGATTAATATTTTCCCTCGTGATCATATTTTCCCTCAGCGCTGCGCGCTTTGGGAAAATATAACCCCTCGGGAAAATACAAATCCGGTGGTCCAAAGAATGTTTATATTACACACCCCATCAGTCAATATCTGTTTAATGAACAACCTTGTTTTCTATACAAAACTAACAGAACTTATAAGTAAATGATTAAATAATCAATTGATATAATTTCATTCATGATGTTTGATGAGAAAGTAAATCATTCATGCACTACAGTCATGTTAGAGTCAAGAGGAAACATTACCTAGGGTATGTTTCACTTGTAAGTTTATTCTAAATGTGACACAATTGCTAATGAAATTGTGAATGAAGTAAAATCTCAATCTTCATTTAAATACTCTTTCAATATGGACAAAAGAAATCACCCAATGTTCCAGTCATAGCACAGCTGTCTTTATTTTAGTCAGTAAAAATTAAAGGCAAACCTATTTTCATGTTACAAACTGTGTTAAATGCAATTTTAAGTATTTGTTCCCTAAAGGCAAAGAAAATGATGAAAAGGATTGTGTCACTTATTTGATGACCAGACCCCCCCCCCCCGCCTCCACCACTTTTTATGGGTTTTATGAGAGAAAAATTTGCTAAAATCTGTATTTTTTCTGAAACGATAAATACCTTTACTCATTGTCCTGTATTACTTTCCCATTATCTCATTTCCAAAGCGCAAGAGTGCACCCGCATTTGTCACCTTGCACCCCCAATGTTTTTTCAAATTACCTCTGTAATTGCTGACGGAGTGCTCTTAGGGGTAGAGGGGGTGGCGAGTTGAGGATATAAGGATCATCCCTGCCAATCATATGACATCATAACAACAACCACACCCCTTTTTTTCTGGTCATACCCTCCTCTTTTACTTGGATCCATCCATCTAGATTTTGTTTGTACTTGGTGCTATAGCCATGTGATTATTGTTCATTGGCGAGTAAACAGAAAGGGGATTAAAAGGAATTATGTTACCTTTAGTGCCAATCATACTCTTTACATTAGGCAGATTTTTTTTTCATTTTCGGGGTGGGGGGGGGGCTACCTATGACAACATACTGCCTATAACTCTTACATTAGCTAATCTTTAAATTAGTAGTGAATGGGGAATTTGGAGTGCTCTTTTTTATTTTCCAGGGCTTTATTCAGCATTTTAGGAACACAGTCGCCTCGAGCCCTCATGTAATTTTCCCCTCCTTTGCAAAATAATCTGATATCGAAGCTAGGAGCAATATATACCTTCTAAAGACAGGAGCTACGAAATATTGAATAATCTTTTCTCTTAAACAATTTAAAGTGAAAAAGTGGTAAATGGAAATTATATACTGTAAAGGCCAAACCACACAATCCATTTCATGTAAAAAAAGAAAAAGAAAAAAAGATCAACAGAAAAAATTACTCCTCCTGCATTACTTTATATATGATTGTTAATGGATCACTGTTGATTCATTTGCTTACCTCTAGCCATGCATTTTGCGTCTAGTAATTTGGAGGTCTGTTGGATACTGTTTTTATTTGTAATGCTTTGTGTTGCATATCTAAAATATTGTCAAATAACTACCAGCAAGGAATTTTAAAGTCAGGAAATGGTGATAAATTTGTTTGTTTTTTTATAAAGAAAAATAATTCTAACCTTTGATTCTGTTTTCTTTATTTAAGCTGATAGAATTAGAAAGTAATGTTGAACTTCATAGTAGAGAGTAATAAACCTATCCAAAGAAAATTGACCTCTCAGAATCACCTAAAAAATGAAGTGTTTTTTTTAGATGCAAAATCATTCAATCTCTAGTAGATATTAAGTTATAATTAAGTCTATTAGTATGGTGCAATCTACATTGTTGGTTATGAAAGATTATATTCATACTAACAAGTAACATCATGATAGAGATAGTAGCCTTAGCCAAAGGAGTTTCAGAAGTTTGCCAGCTTTTAATAATATTCTCTTTCTGCAGTTATGCCTTTCATCGATGGTAGTTGAGTTTGGGGTCTTTCTAATATTGGTTTTCCTGTTGTAAATCCTCTATTGGTGTTCGCTCTTTTCTTGGCTACATGAGTTCATTTAGCCTTAAATGGTGACCTATTGCTTCTGACATACACACACACACACACTCACAAACAACCGGAAGCTTGATTGTACACCAGGAACCTGTGTACGAATAGTTTGCTGTAAATACACAAAACACACCCCCGCAGTCACCCACTCCCACACACTTATGGGTGCTTACACTGAGCTCATCCATGTACACTTGATACATGTTACAACTTGTACCCCCCTTCTTCACCCGAATCCCTTTGGCAGGGAAATGCCCTGTACTTCTGGATTGAAGCCAAGTAAATCTTCACCAAGTTTAGGTGAAACATTAATCGTATCTCCCAGCAATGATGATGAAGATAGCTCTACATTTATGTGGTCCTGTCGTAGTAAGGGTGGAAGTGAAAGGAAGTATTTGGATTGGACGTTGTTTGAATGTTAATTAGCGGTGATGAAGAAGGATTGATGGCTTTATTGTTATTAGTGTTATCAAGTATTATTGAGACAACAGGGATATAATGAACTAAGTCTTCAGGTGCCTGATGTAAGTAGGTTAAGAGCTTTTTAATGCATCGAGGCAGTCTTAAGGCCATTTACTTGGCGAAAGTCAATAGTTTCTACTCTTTGTTTGATACCTGACATTTTTATCAGTTTATACTTTTCTAATCTATTCCAGTGGATGTTGAAAAAAATGCTACAGTATTATGATATGAAATTAATCAGTTGCAACATTTATTTGTTTGAAATTTGTGATAGCTTTTAGAAACAGATTTTCCCCTTATAATTATATTTTGCTTGTATACATCTTTTTATATTATTTTTGCTATTAACTCCTACACATGTAGATCATATTTTGTTTAGAACAATGTTTTTTTCTCTTTGATTCATGCCGAAAACAGTTTGTTTTTTATATAGATGTTTGTTATGTTATGGAAAAATGTATTAGACAAATATGACTGCATAAAAAAAATCAAAATCAAGTATTATTGGGTTATATCACATCTTTTTTCCTTCTTTCAAACAATGAAATATTTAAAAGTACATTTTAACGATACACAAAGTAACATCAATTGCTTTCATTTTATTCTTTTTTAGTTTTGTGTCTATATTTTATTTATACTACTGTATGTGCAATTATGTATTAACACTTCATGGAATTTTTCTTCATTGATACTTAAGCATTACTAGTTGATATAATTTATAAATCTTTTTATGGAAATAAAGCTAGTAAACTCAATAAACTCATGTTCTTTTTTTTGTCTGAACTTTTATTTTCAACTACCAAAATTTTTGTCTTAACTTTTTTTTTCAATTACCAAATTTTAATGACCTTTCAATGAATAATTTTTTTTCTTCAATAAATGATTTTTATTATGTCAAAAATGTTTTATGAATAAATGTTTAATTGAAGATGTCTTATTTTGAAATGATTTTTTTTTCTATTGTCTTACAGGTAGTATTAATCTAAGTGGAGATAACAACTCATTGGCCCCACCATCACCTACTTTTAAAAACCGAAGCTCCTCCAGTGCCTCTTACAATGAGGATATGGACAGTGCAGTAAGTGGATATTTTAATCATAGATTGTCTGATGATATTAATGGTTTAATTGATTTTGTGACTTAGTAAATTCGTAATTCAGTACTTCCCAATTGCTGAGATATTCCTGCAAATATGAATATTTAATCATGAAAATAAACTCTTGTGAATTTTTCATCCACAAGTAAAATCGTAGAATGTATGGTATATAATTTGGCAAGGCAAGGAAAATTGTACTATCATGAAGCGATAGCTCCATGGTACTATCAATTATCCAAATATTAGAATTGGTCCCAATATTATCTTGGATATATAGAATTCACTGACATGTATTGACATGCAAGTAACTCTTCTTGTAAATGTTAATATTTGGTACTATGGAATTCCATCAACACCTCAGGAAAAATACTGGAGTTAATCCATATAATTTGAAGGAAATCAAATTCATCCTTCCCTCCTCGCCTGACAAATCATGTTCTAACATCCTTTACTCATACCTGAATCCTGTATTTGTGCAGCTACAGAATTCTTTCTTTTTACCGCAAATTTTGTCATCGGGCAATCGGTTACCTCCTCAAATTTTCACCAATTTACGGAAAAAACCACACTACCATTTCTCTCTCCGTCCAGCTTTAGTAATAGATTCTACGTCTATGTCGGGTTGTCACTATTCCTCTTCCAACCCCCTTCCCCTTCCGTTCTTACACCCGTCCCTTCTCGGAGCCTAATGAAACGTGTAGTGATTTAGTGAGTAACTTCCACCTTAAGTCAAATTTTCTTTACGTTAGTTGTGGTTGGAAAATTCAATCAATCGTGCTGGTAATTCAGACGTGGAGCCGAGCTGAAGAATGAAGCCGACTGCTTAGCTTATTTTGCTTAAATTCCAAAGAGTTTTCACTTTCCTTCTTCAGTCATGGATGTTGGAATTCTGAATGAACTATGGCAGTGAAGTGAAAACGTTTTGATATGTCTTTCATCCAGATAGTGTTGGAGTTTCCTGTGTCCTTTCAGATAAAGCTGTGTTATAAGTCATGTTTTCCATAAAAATATACAAGTAGATGATATAAAAATGTAAATATATATACTTGTAGAAGAAAGCAGCAGAAACATGGCAGTTTTAAGGAAACTTTGCCATCACTAGATTTTGGAAAAGGTCAGAAATTTGGATCGTAAAGAAGAATTGGAACTTGCATCGGACCAAAACCTCCATGACATGAGGCACTGCACGCATGGATTGTTTGTCTTTGGAACCCATTTTAAAACAGATGAAACGGTTCTCTTTGATTGCTTATTGATTGATTTCATTTGATTCTCTTGTGCCTTTATGGGTGAATAGCGAGAAACACCGAGGCAGATATCTTCCCCTTTTAGTTTTGGGAAGATTGATATGAGCCATTCTGCTATAGCACCAGCACCACCAAAACCTCAAAGAATGACCAGTCCACAAGAGGATGAGGTAACCATTTGTGCAGTGGCGGCCATCTTGTACCCAGCATGCATTGCTGTTTGTAGTTATAGATTTTCATCGCGATGTTTGATTTGTACGAATATCAGTGCCTGGTATCTATGTGAACTGTGCATTTATCCGTTCTGTGTTAAAGAGTTTAAATTTTTCTGTGTCGGTAGATTGTTCCATCCCCCCCCCCCCCATTCTTACTGTTGAACCTTTCAGTGCTTTTCAGTGGTACCCTTCTTTTAGCACTATATCAAATAAAGAGTGATATTGTACAATCTTTTTCCTTGGACAAATATGGGAAGACATGGTTTTCACAGGAAACCCATTACATTTAGAGGCCGTTCTCATTACGCTTTCTAAAACTAGTTTACTGGAAACCGATTCAGGAAACCACTTTGGAAGATCGCTTTGCTAGCGTTCTCACTTGATCACACGAAAGTGGTTTTCAAAATCACTTCACGTAAAGCGCTCTTGTTGCTATGGAAACGCTCTCAGTGGGGTGACACGTTTCGCGCGAAATTCGAAACCGCAGCATAGGCATTCTACACCTGTCGTGTGGAGTAGCGCGCTCAAAATGTGCGAAGATCGCTTCCCGAAGAACGGTTGTGTCCTCACTTACGCTAAAACCAGTTTAACGAGGCAAAGCGATCTTGAAAACTACATCGCGAGGTGGTTTTCCAAACTGGTTTGGAAGATCGCTTCCAAGACCGCTTTGACCGTTCTCACTACGCGTTAAACTAGTTTCCACTAAACTAGTTTCCAGTAAAATAGTTTTAGGAACGTAGTGAGAACAGCCTCTAAGTGCACTTCCCTGTTTAAACGAGAAAAAAAGAAAAGTAATTCTGATGACCAGAAAGCATCAGGTACGTCATAACCCATAGCATGTTAGGGGTAAATGACTATTACAATTAGAAAATCACAAAGATATCTTCTAGACAACAAGATATGTTTTAAGAAGTCTTTTGTATTTTTTATTGTCTCTGCATTGCCATTATTGTGGAACGTCTTTATAATTCTCTTCTCAATTTTTTTTAAATATACATAAATGCGATAGTTTTGTATTGTGGTCTATTTTATTGTTCTGTTCAAGAATGTGGTGAATTTTAGTATGCTCCAATGTGGTTATCAATTCTAAACTATTCATTGTGTGTTTTTTTTTTACTTTTTGATATTGTTTTGATTCTGATGCATGCTTTATTCTAAATTATTTCTTTTTGTTTATGAAATAGTCATTCTTCTTGCATTATGAAGCTGTTGCCATTTTCAGTTATATGTGGTATTTTAGGGTTCCTTTTTATGCATGTTCTTATTCTTTTTAGATATAGTAAGTCAAAATGGTTTATTCCACATGAATGACTATAGGCCTTGGTTTATTTCTAATTTTTCTTTCTTTTATGGTCTTTTTTTCATTTCATTTCCTATAAAATGTTTAATTCTAATTTTTTTCTATAATTCAGATTTTTATTTTATTTTTGACCATTTATAATCAGTATACTGTTCCCAAGTCCTATTGTATTTTGAATTCAAACATGCTTATACAGATTTATTTATATTTTTTTATTTGAATGTCTTTTAATTTCATATTTCAAAAGTTAACATTCAAATTCAAGTTATTATTAATAAGTGCTCCTTAGTATAAGATGACACAAGAACCCAAGTAAAACTGGAAATATTGAATAGAATAGAATCAAAGATAATAATTCAGCATGTATGCAAAGAACAATTTTTTAGTAGGATATCTCATTTCAGAATACTGCTTTTATTGTGAAGGTTGGATACAAGCCGTTTTTCAGACCTTGGGCCCGTAACACAAAAAATTAGCATTGATCGTAGAACGTTTTACTACGATTGATTCCATTGACTCCAATGTACAATTAATCGTAAAATTCAAGCGTATGATTAATCGCTAACCTTTGTGTTACGGGACTTTGGACACACACACACACACCAAAAAAAAATATCAGCTCTAACATGGAAACAAAATTGATGTTGTCTAATAAAAAGAGACTTTTAGAGTATGAAGAAACATCTCCTTGATATTTAGAAACATGAGTATGACAAGTTTTCCAAAATATTCTTTTTTAATATTCACACTGGTTGATTGTTGATTGATTTGATGAATTTCAATTCTCATGAAAACACAATACAAACTAAATACAGTCAAACAAGTACATTGAAAAAAGGGATAAATGCACCCAAGTGTATGGATGTGAAGTTTAATTAACAAGAGAAATATTGGATTACCAGACAGCTTAAAAAAAAGGTCTTCCCAGAAGCGTTGTGACCACTGCAGAAGTTGAGCCTCTATACTTTATGAACCTTTTAAGTTTTTGTCATCATGTTGTTGTAATGAATGTGTTTAATTCACCATCTTTCCTTTTTGTGTCTTCGTTGTTATTTAGATTGAGGTCCTTGTATTTGTGGAGCAACCTAATAGAACCTTGTACTGCCTACTCTGTAGGATGGTCTTCCAAGACCCTGTTATTACTCAGTGTGGAGTAAGTATTCTTACGGGGGGCGCCACTTACATTGACGAATGGATACCATGCGCAACCAAAAAAACATGTAAAAAGGATGTATTTTTCATGATAGGGCATGTTATGTATGTAACATGAAAAGGGTGTCAAAAACACAAAAATAATGAAAAAAGGGTATCTGTTTCGCGAGGAAAGTTACGTGTTTAGGGTCAAATTTGGGGGATGATAAAACAAAATTTAAATGTTTTATAAAGGATGTCCTTTTTTCCCCAACACTACGTGTTTAGAGTACGATTTGTGCGAGGTGTGGAAGGTGTGGCCGTACTAAACCAAATGATGAGTATAAAGGTAAACTGACGCCCGAAGGACCCGTGACATAACAATAAAATATTCCTGTACTTGTTTAGGGGTTCATTTCAGGGAATATTTGCCAAGAGTATCATTTTGTTTCCAATACTTGTTAAGGGTAGGGTTTTACACGCCAATACTTTTTAAGGGGTGCATTTTCAGAATATGGAAATTATGTGTTTAGGGTGCTTTTCGAGACCCCATGGTCGCGCATGGTATCCACTCGTCAATGGAAGTGGCCCCGAGGTATTCTTATTTCACATTATTATACCTGATTGTCATAGTAAAAAACACAATGACTACAATGATGATCATCTATTGTCCATTTATATCATGCACTTTGGGGTGTCTTAAGGCCACTGTCTCACTTTACAACTGGTCTACTATCTGCTTTGGGAACAAGTTGCATTTTGCTTTACAGAAATTTGAATGAATAGAATTTGATGTTCGAATTAACACTCAGAATACTAACATGAAAATGTTTTTAATTGCAAACCTTTATTTTGGAGTAAAGGCAAAATTGGTTTCATACATGTATTGCTCTGACATCGCTATGATTGCATATGGAATTCACTTATTGAAATAAGGAGGGTAGTTGCTGAATTGAATATCGCACAGAGAGATGTTCAGTGCCTCAAATTCGCAACAAATGTTAACGTTGTATTCCAAAATCAGGTTGCAAACCAGTCTTAAGGTGTGCGGGTGACCTTTATTTGTATATCACAGTGGTTTTTCATAAAGCTGTTTGTACATTCTGCTTTCTTGGGCTAATTGATAATTTTCCCTACTTTAACAATATGGGAGTGCATTTCCTACATCTTTATTCTCTATCAGATTTTGATGAAAAATAAAGATTTCCAGATGCTTGCTAAAAATGAAAAATTTTGATTCACAAAGATCATATTTCAGCTACAGATGATGGTATGTTATAGAATCTTTCTGAGTTAGCACCCAAGAATGGGTCGCTGGTCATGCCTTAAGTTGCAAATAACTTGTAAACGGCTTTATAAAACCCATCTTGAAGCCATATTATTACGATCGCTTAAGCCCATCTTGCCTGTAAGATGGCCACATTCAATGATTCTAAAACACAAGTTCTTAGTCAGAGCCTTCAGGATGTCCAGGCCAGAAGGGATGAATGATTTTACTCTTTCTTCTCCGCTATAAATGTTTTCATAAATCTCACGACAGAGGAAATCGCAGGATTTTATTTGTTTACAAGCCTGATTTCCTTGAAATTCTATATCCTATAAAGTCTAATTCAGTTAAGACCTTTCAAACACAACATATATTCTACATATTTTTTTCAAAAAGTCATTTTCATTTTTTTTTTTTTTCATTTATGAGATTTTCAAATTTAAACAGATTTTGATTGGAAAGAGTACAACAAAATTAGTTGGCTTCCCCCCAAATTATTTTTAGCTTTAAATATTTTTTTAATGTTCTGTTCTTTGGATTTTAGAAAGAAGTCATCAGGTATTTTTCAATCCATGTTCAGTCCTACCTATATACTCCCTTGGTTTATTATGGGTTTATTTTCATGTTAATTATGACTCTTAACATGTGAAGTCTAATACAGCACAATGAGCAAGCAAAAAACTATGAACTGTTTCATTATAAAGTCAAGGTTAATTCCTTTATGGTAGAGCACGGATGTAAATTGTGGTTTCTCAGACTCGCAATGAAATTACTCCACACAAGGTTCTTCAGTCCCACTTGAGTAAATTGATGTAATGATCAGCACGCAAGTCGGCCAGATTGCCATGAAAATGAAAAATATTCATACATATTTTGTTGCTCATTGTGACCAATATAGACGAATCATTATTCAAGAGTTTAACCTCTTAAACCTCAAAAGTATGTTGTTTTCACGAATGCGGCAGGATTTTGTCCTCTAAAGCCAAAATTACCCTCACATGCACTTTGATGGGGAGCGTGGCATCAGTCATTGACGCCAGTCTATTCTTAGCGAGCATTGTTTTTCTGGAGAGGAAGTACTCTGTTTCTCTAATGATTTGTGGGAAGGCAGGTGAGATTGACCTCAAAACAGAGACTCAATGTTCAGCTTGGAAATGATCTTGGCAACAAGCTCTACTCAATTGTTACAAACATCAAATTCAGATGACACTGCCCAAGACCTAGAGAGATAGAGAGGCACATGCAGAGAAAGAGAGAATAGAGAAACCTAAGAAGATTGGCCCTCTTCGCGATTAATTTCGAGATTCAAGAAACCCTGTTTCCACCATTGCAAGAAGAGCGATTCCTGCTCGAGCGAGGCATCGATGCATTATGGTCTGATGCCGTGAATAAATAATCCCAAGTGCGTCTGCACCTACGAATTAGCGAGATACTTCGTAAAATAGCGTGCTATTTTGCAAATAATCCCCAAGTTGACTTGGGATTGCAATCTCGAGATCAATCCTACGAACTAGCGCGATAATTGCATCCCCATTGCAAATAATAATCTCGAGATTGTTCAGATAGGGATAATTTGCCGGATCAGAAATAGCGTGCTAATTTGAAAACTCAGGATGGTGCAGATGGCCCTAGAAAGACAATTGCAGAGGACTTCGACAGGGGGAGATAAAAAGAAGAGATATAGATCAAAGCTTGAAGGGATGGTCCGGGCTGAAAATATTTATATCTAAATAAATAGAGTAAAATTCTCAGAGCAAAATGCTGAAAATGTCAACAAAATCGGATAACAAATAAAAAATTTATTGAATTTTAAAGATTAGCAATATTTTGTAAAAATAGTTATATGCACATGACATCATCATAAATATTCATAAGGTGGGCTGATGATGTCACATCCCCACTTTCCTTTTTCTTATGTTATTACAAGAAGTCACAAGTGTTTCATTTTCTCATACATTTGTAAATGATGTGTCTCCATTAGGATGAAATAAGTTGCGGCAATAAATAACTAATGTATAATCAGTTGTCAATCCAATTGTTTTAGTTCTTGATAGAAAATTTTTTAATAAACCTAATTTCATATAATAAGATACAAATGAACATGTTTACATTGGATTTCTTTCCTCCCCAAAGCAGGCCTTGGGCCACCATATTTCTTAATGTAACAAGGGTCATGGAGAGTAGAAGCTGAAAATTTTTTTAGAAGGCATAGAGATAAAGAGAGAGAGAGCAATAGAGACAGAAAAACAGGAAGAGAGGGGATGGTAGTTCTATTTTTGGTCCGAGGTTGATATGTTAGGCATGGGTTAGAACACTTGACCACCCTGCTAATCCCACGAAGATCATCTCATGATCTTCCAGCCCCAAATATATCTTACGCTGCTGATCTCCAACTCTCATGTAATAGATGTTTGTGCTCCAGGGGATGGTGCTCAATATTTAGGAAGGAATAACCAACATTTAAAAAGCAATTATATTCCAGTACAAGGAAGAAGTTGGCTACGCTTTAAATTTAGGGTGATCGAACAATGAAAATTCTCTCTGGCAAGGCATTTTGAAGAGTGCTTTCAGAAACTTTTTTAATTTTTTTTTATTTCTGTCCTTAGCAGATTCAGGCTTGCCATTTGAGACAGATGCAAATCATAACTTTCTTCCAGATTTTGTCTTTTTAGAGATTTCTTTTCAGTGTCGATCATAAAAAGGAAGAGGCCCTGGTGAATATTTCATCTTATATCTAAAAAAAATCTTACATTTTTTTTGCAAACATGGGAGTCTCACACCCACTTCCGCCAAAGACATAATTGCCCATCTCTAAGAATCCTGTAGCTCTTGGGGATTTGTATCTGTATCACACGCTGAAGTGTGAAAGACCTCTGTTTAACTTTAGAATATGATGATTACAGATAAACTTCGTCGCTATCTCCAGAGAGGTATGTCTCATTGTATGTGTCGTCGTTACATGCAAACTACAGCCATATGCGTCGTATTGTTATGTAAAAATATTGAAAGAAAGGGATGCTTGTTACGAGCTGGGAAAAGCATACTTAGCAGGAGAGATTAAGTGAAGTTGACAGGGGGGAAAATGCACAAAAGATGAAAGGAAATTTAATAGTCAACTCACATGTGGAGTAACAATGTTAAAGAGAACAGTTTACCAACCTTTTTTTTTTCCTGTCTTAATGTGCACGTGATACATGTGTCTTCAGGCTGTGATCATTGTCTCTTTCACAAAGAAGATGTTCATTACATTCGGTTATGTTTCGTCGTCATCACCAATTTGTACATATAGGAAGGACATGAGATCATGAATGTTTTTATTAGAAATTTGGGTCGTTGTTTTAAGGAATTAGTTGGTATCGAAACTAGGAAATCTGATGTCTTTTAAGTGTGACCGACTGTGGATGAGTATATAATAGAGCCATTCAAACATAACATTAGATGTGAAAGATATTAAACAAGGAGACATTGTTTAACTTAGCATTATTTTTGATCAAGTGATCCTTTTATTTCATCAGGAAAAAATCTAAGAAAATTTTTAATTTGGGTGGTTCTATAATTGTGCTCCAATTGCTTTTAAAATATGTCCAAACTGGTTGCGTGATGAAGAAAATGATTGTAAAATGTCATGCTCTGAAATTATAAGTGCCGTTTCCGGGAAAATTTGTCAAGTCAACTTGAGTGAGTAATATTGGCTCTTTTGATAATTTTTTATCAAAAATATTGTTAACCGAGAATGATATTGTCAATTAATGTAAAATGTGTGTGTGTGTGTGAGAGAGAGAGAAAGATAGGGAGCTAAATATACATGTACAAGGAGTGTCAAAGATACTGAGAAAGAAAACAAAATCCCATTATAATTTGGAGTTTGGTAGATCATGTGAAATATATTAAATGAAAGAAACTTGTCTGGAGCTAAATATACAAGGAGTGTCAAAGATACTGAGAAAAAAAACAAAATCCCATTATAATTTGGAGTTTGGTAGATCATGTGAAATATATTAAATGAAAGAAACTTGTCTGGACTCACCATTGGCAAAATACATATATTTAGCTTGTACATTACAAAGTAGACTTGTGGGCAATATTGATTTTAAATTTTAACTTTCATGTATAAAAAAATTGAAAAAATAAAGTCTTGAAAAAATATGATCCAGTTCTGTCCATAATAGGTCAGTCGATTTGCATAATGTTCTTACATGTGCATTTAAGTTTTATAGTGATGTAATAAAATTAAATATAGCATTTTTCTCTTGGGAACAGATTGACACAACAAATAATACGAAAAGTAGAACTATAGATGCATTTTTTCTGTATGACACAAATGTTGCCAACACAGCATTCTGGGAATATATGTTTGTTTCATGACTTCCGCCAGCTAAAAAACACAGATATGAACAATTTTTGTAAGGTTTAATTTCAACTTCGTGATCTCATCACTGTCAATTAGTTTCAATGAATGGGAGAGTTTTATTGATTCATTCATTATTTCCTTCCGCACTTGTTCCATTTTTTATAATTTCTATTTAATGCTTTCTTTGTTTTCTTTAATGCCTGGGCCTCTTTAATTTCGATTTATCATCTATTATTATGTAATTATAACCAGTCGCTATGTTTTTGTTGTTTGGATTATGAGGAAAAATGTAAATTTGATATTAAAATTTTGTTCCATTTCTTTCTTTTTCTCTTTAGCATACCTATTGTAGAAAGTGTGTGACTTCTAGACAATTTGGTGAGTAAGAAATATTTATATAATATTGACTGACCATGAGGGTAACATCAGGGCCCGTCTTGCAAAGAGTTACGATCGATCCGATCAATCGTAACTCTATGGAAATCCATCATTGTCATAATATGTTTGTAAGAAAAATTTGCACAATGTCCTTTGTATGCAAAGAGAAGCGCAGTGAATTTTCAAGAAAACAATGAATGCATGAATATGCATCATAGCTAGAAAATATTTAGAACAACCATGCATAATAGATGTTGACGTTGCTGGCTGTCCATAGTTGCGACTGATCGGATCAATTGTAACTCTTTTTAAGACAGGGCCCTGATTCTGTAATATTGAAAGTAGTGTGTAAAATATTACTTTTTATATAGCAGCAGAATAATAATTACCGATATGTAAATTAGTCTAACTGAAATATTAAGGGATACTATTGATTGATGTTAAAATATACAACACTAGAATTATGATGTATGTATTAATCGTTTTTACATGTATGATGCATGAAAAACACATATATTGGCTTGCATGATACATGAGGCCTTTGGCTAGATGCAATTGTTGAAATGCTGAAATCTGCTGAATCTGTAAAATCCATTTTCATTTTCATATTGCTTTCTAATGAGAATCTACAACTTTTTTAAAATGGATCGCTCCTTCGGAATGTTGATAAGTCCACTTTTCACTGCAAAGAGCATATTCTTACATGTTAATGTTTATGACTACCTTTTTAAAATACTTTTATTAAAATTGACAAGTCGCTTTCATGTATCTTCATTCACAGAAAAGTGCCCCGTGGATAATATGAAGCTAGCTGTTGTGGTGAACAATATCGCTGTGAATGAACAAGTTGGAGAGTTATTAATCCATTGCAAGTATGGTTGTAAACCAAGTCAGATCAATCTAGGTGAATATGAAGTAGATCCAGAAGGATGCCCATTCACCATCAGGATTAGTGATAGAAAGTAAGTGGAATTTTTTTTAATTTGTCAACATTTCCTTTAACAGTACTTGATGGGATGTCCCTCCAAAATACATCTGATAGGTTGGTCTATAGATTTTAGCAATCAGTGAGTCCAGAAGTGCTCATTTGAAAAGAAATTAGATTTATAATCTATAAAACCAAACAATTAAAGTGTTCATTTTAAAGAGCAATTAATCAATCACTGTTGTAATGAAATATTCTGTTTCTTGCACCATTATACTGCACTCCCCTTATCTCCATAAACAATCTGGCCAAAATTTAAAAAAGGTGGGGTTTGAATTCATGGTCTGAAACCACCACGTTTTATTCAGATTTGATGAATTCATTACATTTAGTACTTATAATGAGAGAAATCTCAATAATAATTGCTGTCACTGGGCATTAAAGAGAAATGCCAGTAGTTGCAGTAAACAGTGATTTCATGAGAAGGTCTGTAAAACAAGGCTTAATTGTCAGTATATCATCGAGGATCTAGATCTGGTACAGTTACATAAACTGAACTTTGTGAAATCTTGAAATCTACGCTGAAAAATGTTCAGACTGAAGATCCCCAACACAGATAAGCGCATGTGGGACAGTGTATGATTATTGCTTTGATTGTCAGGCCTGAAGCTCTACCAGAATCCTGTGCTTATTTGCTGATTTCTCAGCAGTTACACAATTTCTTCCAGAATCCTTTGGCACATACGTTTTATTTATACAAACAGACACTTTGTGGTCATTTCATTGGATTCTCTATGAACTCATATTTATATTGTTACCAAAACTAGCATTTACCTTGTAACATTTTATTATTTCATTGTTCTTAATAAATGCATAATTATTGTTACTGAATTGAGCAAAGTAATTCATCTGTACAATTCATGGTTACATAATAATGATTCCAAAGCAACTTTGGTATGTGGGTCTGTGAGTTTTACCAACTCATTTGTCCTTGTCGTTCACTATCCTTTCAACTTTCCGTCTTTTGGTAATCCAGAAAATAAATTGTATATGCTACCAGGCTTTAAAAAAACAAAGTAACCTTCTCCATTTCACAATGCAACTTCCTTCCCCCCCCCTTACACTTCGTAATTCCAAAGGTTCGTAATTCCGAAGGTTCATAATTCCGAAACATGTAAATTGCCTATACCTCGATGTTCCTTAATCCGAAGACGTAAAAGGGTTTGTTAATCCGAACATTTGTGGCGTTATTCCGAAGGTTCGATAATCCGAAAACGAAATAAGGTTCATTGTTCCGAAGGTTCGTTAGTCCGAAAACAAAATAAGGTTTGTTTATCCAAAAACAAAATAAGGTTCGTTGATCATTACGTTTCCGGACTAACGAACCCATTTCGTTTTTCGGATTAACGAACCTTCCGAATTACAAACCTCATTTCATTTTCGGAATTATGAACCTTCAGAATTACGAATGTATGCACCCACCGCACCCCCGCCTTTATTTTGAAAATGTTCATGCCACTTCTTTGAGCAACAGGAAATGGGATCTCACACTCGCTAAGGAATCCCAAGTTTGAGACATCTTAAAACATGATTGATAGAGATTCAGTCCTTAGGAAATTGGTATTACCAAATCCTCCAAGATCTATTCTTAATTTTCTGAATTTGATTTATCCTCTTACCAATGCTCAAATCGTCTCGTGTGGGATTTAGCTGTGATGAAGTAAATATAGATAAGCTTGCAGACAGAGATTTTCTGGAGTGCGGGTATTATGAGGTTTTTTCATAAAAGAAGATGGGGATTAAAATTCATTTGGGATAGTCATGTGAATTTGATTTTTGATAAACATATTCTGATTTGTTTCCCTTATCATACCCAAGAGTATAATGTTCTTGTCTGTTTTAGTTTGTAGAAAAAAAATCAACTGAAAAATTGGAAAATTGTGTCCCTCCGTCTATCTTTCTTTCTCTCTTCTGTTTTCTCTCTCTGCCATGCATTTACATAGACAGAGAAAAAATAATTAAAGCTAGATAATTAGAGATGCATTATTGAGGTGAACTTCTCTCTTCATTTTGATTCCTCTCATTCTATGATGTGGAATACATCTGTAATTAGGAAATCTCATTTTCTTTTTGTTCTGAGATAGCTGATGGAAAGATTAATGAAAGTAAATCAGGATATATCTTTCTGGAAATTCTCCTCTTTTTACAATTAAAATTATCAATATTTGACATAAAAATGGAATGAAATGGGAAGGAATTGATAAAGAGAAACATGCTTGAGATTTTTCTTTTCTGCTCTATCTATAATAGAGAGCAGTAATTTTGTATGTTCCATAATTCTTATTTTTGCAATTTATAAGAGAAATTATGACAGATGAAATGTACTCTATACTTATCATCAATGTTTCTTTCATGTACCTGAGCCTTTTGTATTGTTTTCCGTCGTGCCATAGCTACCAAAGACCTCTCTGTCTTCGCTACGAGATTGCACGCTTTACGAAACACAACATGGCAAAGCCTGTTTGACCTCACTTGCGTAGGGTGTGGTCCGTGACAGGCCCCTCCAAAGCTCACATGCTCCCGCATGTGTAGCGTTGATTCCGGCCGATATCTCCTTCATTACTAGGTATTTAGGTTGAGTTTTGTTTTCATCATGTTGCTGTTGTTTCCTCTTGTCTTTTCCACAGAGAGCATGAGTCACAGTGTGGCTATGCCCCCGTCCGCTGCCCCAATAATCCGGATTGTCCGCTCGTCCTAAAGATGGTAAGAAAAACATCAGCCCCTCCTTGGTATTAGCCTAGTTGTCTATTGACCTTGAAATCAAAAGAGAAAGGCATTACCCAGCTAGTAATTGATAGACAACATTTCTAGCTTTAATAGGGGTCGGTAAGGGAGTTCTTACCAAGTTGAGGTCTCCAATTTTCTAGGATGGATTATTTTTATGTAAGTTAACTCTGTTACTTCATATCATAATATCTTTAATAAGATATGACCTCTTGCTTCTCAATATGGCATCTTTTTATTTTATTTTTTTTACAAGGAAGATGAATGAATAAGAAAGGAAAAGAAAAATGGGTTTAGCAGACAGGAAAAAAAATCATTGTTTCATTGCAAGAGGACACTGACCTTTGTTGTTTAACATTATCATCCCATTGTTCTTTCAATCAATGATTTTTGTCATGATGTACATGCTTGTGTTATTTTATCAATTCATCCTCCTTTTCTTATATTTCTGTTTAAATTATAGAATCTGGAATCTCATCTCTTGAACTGCAACCTCTGTAAATGTGATCATCAACGATATGGTTGCCATTTTGTAGGCACGCAAGAACAGGTAAGTCTATTGGTTTATTCATTTGGGCTGCAAGTAGTTGGTCCAATTCTGAGATAGTCTGACCCCCACAAGAGCTAGATCCACTTGGGTCTACTCTCAATTTGGTCTAATTATTGTTTGGTCTACACTACTCTTTGTTCAATGCCAACTTATCTTACTTTCACCTAAGTCTAAATCCCAGTCTGTTACCCGGTTGGTCTTATTTCTACTTTGTTTACTTTTTACTTTGTCAACTTTTTTTTATTTTTTACTTTGTCAAATGAGAATTTGATTCATAAACAATTCATCTGTAAACCATACAGACTAAGTAGTGTTAAACCAATTGAGTAATAGATGAAATGGCTATAGCCTAAGTAGAAATCATACAAACTGGTAAATTTGTTGAATGACAATTAGACCAGGGAGGTGTTTCACAAAGATTTAAATATGACTTAAGTCGCATTTAAATGCCGACACGTACATGATATGCAACGCGCGATCTTATTGATAGATCTCAGGGTCAGTGTGCCTATGACAGTATCAAAGACTTCTTCTAATCTTTTCTCTCGTTCTCTCTATCTATTGACTGATCATTTAGGTGGAAGCGCACCTATCTCAGGGTCAGTGTGCCTATGACAGCATCAAAGACTTCTAATCTTTTTTCTTGTTCTCTCTATCTATTAAATGACCATGTAGGTGGAAGCACACCTATCTCAGGGTCAGTGTGCCTATGACAGCATCAAAGACTTCTAATCTTTTTTCTCGTTCTCTCTATCTATTGAATGACCATGTAGGTGGAAGCACACCTATCTCAGGGTTAGTGCGCCTATGACAGCATCAAAGACTTCTTCTGATATTTTCTCTTGTTCTCTCTATCCATTCAATAACCGTATAGGTGGAAGCACACCTATCTCAGGGTCAGTGTGCCTATGACAGCATCAAAGACTTCCTCTCTGCCTCCGATGATAAGATCCGAGAACTCCAGATGACCATCCACCAGAAGGACCAGGAGATAGGTTTCCTGCGCTCCATGTTAGGCAAGCTCTCAGAGAGGGTTGACAGGCTGGAGAAGTCAATGGAGATGAAAATAAGTGAGTGTCTGCATGCTGTCTAGCTAGGAAAGCCTTTCACGAGAACATGGTGTTCACTGACAAATTTGTCCTTAGCCAATCAGATGCAAGGATTTCAGTAGCTTATAACAATAGTTGGTGAAAATCACTATTTGTTTCATGAAACGCTCCCCAGATTTCCAGTGATGTCCTCCTACACTTCATTTCTATCAAGCTTTGCAGATACTCTCTGGGGGCATTTCATCGATCTGAATTATCAGTGACATTCTTTGTTATAAGCTACTAATCCTTGATTCTGATTGGCTGAAATCACATTGTGAGTGAAAACCAGGTGCAAGATTCTTAATGAAAAAAAGGATAAGATTAGATTATTGGAATGATGAATTTGAAGAGGTAAGTTGCATGTAAACTCATTGCCCCCCACCCCCAATTTATCTTAAATGGATATGTTCTGGACCACGATACACATTAATTTCTAGAGGTTACTGGATTTGTTCTTGATTCTCAGTTTGCCTTGTACAAACTTTTCAGGCTTTTAAGAGTTTTAAGCATTTTGATTGAATTTTGATATTCAAATAATAATAAATAATAAAAATAGTCAGTTCTTGTATAGCGCATAACACATTATAAATAACGTCTCTATGCGCTTCCAAAGGACTTGGATATTATTACCCTGGGTTTAGCCCCACAGCCTTTTACAGCGCTGTGGCATTTCAAGAAATAAATTCCTGCCAGGTACCCATTCACCTCACCTGGGTTGAGTGCAGCACAATGTGGATATATTTCTAGCTGAAGGAAACTACGCCATGGCTGGGATTTGAACCCATGACCCTTTGTTTCAAAGTCCGGAGACTAATCCACCGGGCCACAACATTCCAAGTTCAAATTTTCAATTCCTGGCATAATTCTGTCTTTTGGCAAGTTATTTTCCCCCAATTTCCCAGGCAAAGAAAATGAGATCCAGTAGGATGATAAAAGCTATTGTATTGATATTTTTCACATTCCCTTACTGGTACGACCACCCTATAGGGAGTGAAGGTGTCATGCACCGTCACCATGGTCGAGAAATATCTGTATCTGAGAAGTCTGATATCATTCCAAGTTTCCATTAAAAAAATGCTAAATCATCAAATTTTCACCTCAGATTTATTCATCAAGGTCTTTGTATTCATGGTGCTGGTGACACATCAATGTTCAAACCCCCATCTTTCCCAAAACTGATTAAAGCAAAAACACTCAATTCCCTCTTAAGATTAGGGTACTCCTTTGTATGCTAAAGAGGGGGATCAAATGATTTTTTTTTTGCATTATCATCACGACAAGGATTATTTACCACAGTATAATTAGCTTGTCGTTCAAGTTGAGTCTTCGAACCTCTTGGTGAATATGGTGGGGGCCTTAGTAAGATAAAAAGTTTCTTGATGAAGATATTTTAAAACCCTGCCTTTTTGAGGTTAGTTTACCCCACTGACTGCTAAATCCTCTCATCAACATTTGCCTACATTGAACAGCTGACCTGTTCCCATAGCCAATATGTTAATATCTTGATCATAAAAATTGAGTCTTGTAACTCTAGATGATTAAGTTAGGCCTCACTATAAAGAAGAATCAAAAGCTTCATCAAACTCCTATTGTCTTTTCAAGGTTTTAAGGGTTTTCCAATGTGCCAATTTCTCACCTAATTTACCAGCCTCTTATTTTAAGGGCATATGATATAGGGTTCATGGAATAATCCATTATGAGACAAAATAAGATTTCCCTTCTTTTTATGATGCTTTTATTTTAGAAAAGGTATGTATTAGACAGTATCAGCCTATGAAGGAAAGAAAACATAAGTGTCTGTAGAAAGAAATGATGCTGATTGTTGAAATAAGAAGCAACAAAACTTGAAACAAACTGAATGATTTTTTTTTCTTCACCCACTTTGCCATTTCATCCATGGCTCCTATGTCACACTTTTATGTCTTAATAGGCATTATTTTATTTCATGATGTTTCATAGATAACACAAGATAATTCAAATCTTATACTTTGCAAGACTATATTCTGATTTGTGTTCTATCATAGGCATGAGGAATGTATCAGTAACATTTTAAATATCATTTCCTGGAGCACCTATTCCTATCATTGGAGAATAGGAGGGGATAGGAACGCAATCTTATTTGTCTTTCTTAGAAAAATCAACTCAGGCTATGATCAGAACGTTGAATTTTGTATCTTCATGCTACGATATTCTCGCGTTCAATACGTCATCACTCGAAGCATCTCCCTCCTGTCAGTCATTGCACTTTCTGTGCCAAACTCTCTCTCTCTCGGAGGGAGAGTAATTCAGGAAACGAGTTATCAACTCGCTAAATCTCCCATCAAGGTAGGGGTCCCCGAAACGTGCCAAGTATCGTAGACCTGAGGCGGCGCTGCTGACAATGGCTTTCACCTGTGGGATCACGTCAGGGGTCGTTGGAAGTGAGATCGCGCTTCGACGCCAGAAGGTTGCTTCTCCTCTAGAGGAGATATAGAGATCTCTCCTGTGGAACCAGAAATGTTTCTGCTTTTGAAATCGGAGGAGGATCATAAGAAGGAAACAAATATTTTTCATATTAAGAGAATTTTAGATTCTAAACCACATACATTCTGAAGGTATGGAAGATTATTTGGGGAGGAAAGAAAAGAAATGTTATAGTTAGTCAGTAAATTGTTAATGTAGCATTTCCATGATGTGATATATTTTTATTACTCAGCCTGCAAAAACTATGAAAAGAATTACAAAAAGGCCTCAAAGCCATTGATGAACGAAAGCGTGTACATACGCCCTTCTTGTATTGAACCTCAGATTGCTATTAGGTCTTTTTCCTCACCACAAAAGTATCAATTGGAGGCCAGGAGGAGCCTTGTCGTGCCACGGAGTCTAGTGACGCTACTAGACAGCAGGAATAGAGAGCTGGAATTGCACTGTATTTCAAAAGCTCTCTGTTGCAGGGAAACCCACAAAGGGATATATTTCCTGTATTGGTCATTTGTAGCGTAAATGCAACAGACACAATCAGCAATAGTAATTATTTCTTTTTGGGTGACACACAAACTAGTATATTAGCTACAAACAGGTTGGATTTATCATTGAGTCATGGTGAAGAATTCTTTGTGTTCAAAATTAAGCCATTGATGTGACTGCGGAATCCTGGAAAATCCAGTAGACAAGGAGTTAAGAAAATTGTGAAATAGATCAATATATTGATTATATTTCTGTTAATAATGCTATTGATATTAATGATAATAATACTATTCAGATTTCTGAAGGGCATAAAACAAATCCTCAATCCTCTGTTGTATTTTATCCATAATGAAAAAAAGATATTATCACATTCAAATTAGAAGTACATTATTCTTGTCTGTAAATAGTAATGGAGTAATCAAGTAATCTCGCTACTGTCCATGGAAATGTGTGTTATCATGAAATTAAATCAATTGTACAGGTTAAACAGCTGAAGTCTCCATAGCAAATCCTTAAACTAAATCAATATGGTATTTGGTTCTTTTTATCTCTCTCAAATCTTTGCTGATATTGATTAAAGCCGTGGATTTTAACTTCCTATTGAATGTCTTGTGACGTTGTTTACGAGGAAATCTTAGATTGGGGATTATGTTTGATCATAGGATAGGACATAGAAAAGCCGAGTGGGCTTGTGTTTTAGTTGGAATCAGGTGACCCGTCGTGTTTTTCCAGCGTAGCTGTGTCTCATCCCACCGGCTTCGTACCTGTGCGATTGTCGTCATTCCACAGTGATCATTGTGTGGGTGTGTATTAATACCTTAGAGAGCACCTGTTACGTCTTTCAGTGTCAATGGCATCGTCGGTTAGCCTTATAGGGTATGTTTCCATTCCGTTCAACTGTGTATGAGAATGACAGCTGCTTCCTAGTACTTGTGTTTTCACAGATTAAAAAAGATATCCTGAAAATTGCTACCAACTTCCAAAAATTTAGCGGCATTTCCAGGAATCTGTAAATTCATTTTTGATTTGGTAAATGAAACAGCAAGCCTGAAATAATTGTATTGTTCATTTTATAATCCAAGCTTTGCTAACGGTGCTCCACTGAATTTCCTTTGAAAGATAAATTAATTCGTACTTTTTTTGCAAGCATGTTCTATTTAAATGTATGTACAAACCAGTGTTCTGTGAAAGGAGAAGTACTGGTACGGATTAACATATTGATTCACTTGACTTTTTATTAGAAAACCAATTGATTTTTTATTTTCAAGACAGGATTTATCATTGAAATTCAACTCTAAGATTTATCAAGGGGTTCCCCCTCAATTTGTGAAAATTAAGAATGAAAAGTAGGGCATTTTGAGGTAAGGTTACCAGCCTGAAATATAACCCAGCTGAAAAGGAAACTTGAATTTGCAAAATAGAGTCGCAGATTACGCATTTCAGACTCAGATTAGAAAGATGACAATCAATCCTGTCATGAATTGATTTCTTGATCACTGAAGCTTTAGAGTTTGAGACAATACCAACAATATGATGTGAGCTTTGTCACTGAAACACAATAAAAAAAAGTTGGATTAAATGATGCAATTGTCACTTGGGTTGCTCTCCAATATAGGGATTAATTGTCTGATTCTCCCTAATCGTGAGTGAGCACGACATTTAAAAGAGAATGAGAATAACGTAATACCAACGTGTCTAATGCAACTTGTCATCTGGTATTCTATTGTTGTTTGGATATCTTCTAATTTTCTCTTTTTTTATTTGAACCTTTGTATGATTCATTGTTTCTTGATTCACCACCTGATTCATCTGAATGAATGAATGAATTTTATTATCCAATGCAATGATAATACCAATTTTACAAGTTTACAGACAATAATTTATGAATACATAGAAAAGCAAGGATAATAGGAACCAGAAAATAGCATGAATGCTAGTCAAGTCTGGCCCCTTCTAGTCTAGATAGATAGAAACATGTTTTTAAGAATGAAAATCGTGAGTCTACTAATACACGCTAGCAATGACTACATAACAATTTAACAAAATTAGTTAACAGTATTTACATATGAAAGATATCTAGATGATAAAAAATATAGATGGTATCAAAATTCATTTTTCCAACAGATGTTCAACAATAGCTTTACGAAAACTTGATCTTGATGGTTTCTTTCTAATTTTGGTTGGTAGCTCATTCCAAGAAGTTGTGCCTACATAAGATAAACACTCCTTTCCCAAGCTTGTCCTAACCTTTGGTACATACAGGTTATCGTCTTCCTTTTGCCTGAATGTATTCATCTTTTTTCTCCCGTTATGGTTATTCTCTTCTTTCAAAGAAGAAAAATGCTTGATCCCCCTCTTTCATGTACAATCATTGCTGCATATACAAACTCTTTTTTTTCAAGAACTACTTTTCCAGTCTAATTAAACTAGCAAAAGTGGTTCTGCTTTTCATATTGACATCTTTTGTAGACTTTATACTGATGGGTTTGTCTGCTTTTTTCATTTTTACTTTAATTTTCACTTTTCGTCTTTTTTCCTCTCCATTTTGCCAGAAACGAACTCTTCTACTTTATTCTTGCTCTTCTATCTTTCTCTCTCTCATTCTTTTTCTTTTATCTCTCTCACTCTCTCTTTTTGTTTATCTGTCCATCACTTTCGCATTTCTCTGTCTATCCGTTTTTGCCTCATTTTTCCTGTCAATCAATCTGTTCATCTGTATATTCCTTTATATCAACATATATTTCTTTCTTTTTTTTTCTTTCTTTCTTTCTTTCTTTCTTTTCTTTAACTCTTTCTTTCTATTTATTAGTTAACATGTACAATAT
Source organism: Lytechinus variegatus (assembly GCF_018143015.1). NCBI lineage: Eukaryota > Metazoa > Echinodermata > Echinoidea > Temnopleuroida > Toxopneustidae > Lytechinus > Lytechinus variegatus. The sequence goes on from NC_054749.1 coordinate 511,784, forward strand.
GTTGATCTTTTTCCATGTTTTTCTCTCGCTCTCTCCCTTCCTCTTTTCTTTCATTTCTTTGCCCCCCCCCTGTTGCCTCTCTTTCTCTCTCCTCCACCTCTCTTCTCCATCCCTCTTTCTCTCCACTGAATCCCCGTCCATCCCTGTTCATCCTCCAGTCTTAGCTTGGTATTAAGTCAGGATTTTTATTTCTTGGCAGTAGCTGTGAATATTAAAGAAGCAGGAAATCAGTTATTATCATATAATCTCTGAATTGAAGACAGTATCTCATCATTTCATCCTCCTCATCTCAAATACATACTTTGAAATTTAAGGTTACTTTGTTCATTTTTTTTTTCAATTAACATTTATTTTTATACTTCATGAATGTTACTATTTCTCTTCCAAAAAGATAAAGAAATCATATGGAAATTTTTCTCAATAAGTACATGTATATGATTCAATAGGTTTATTATTCTATTCCATAATTAGTATACCGATGCTATATATTGCTATTAGAATGATGATTATGCTTATTATTGCTCATTGGTAAAATGTCAATCAGAATCACCATATTTGTTGGGTGTGAGTTAAAGGCATGCATTTTCTTTTAGACATGTCTACCACTTTGCTCAGAATTTACTTTTCAAAATTGTGAGCTGTATTGAGAAGTAAATCCTTTCTCTGCTGCATGCACAGTATAACATCACATTCTATAGATAACTCTCAGCAAGTCAATATTTGAGTATCGTCACCACTTCGCTGCATGTAGACAGTCTGCAACCTGTTCTTCATACAATCTAATTATAAACCAATTGATGATATTAATAGTACGGAGGATCTTCATGATAGATCTGTTATAAGCTACTGAAATCCTTGCATCTGATTGGCTCAGAACAAATTAATAAGTGAAAAATCACAGACTCTTTGCTTCAAGAAACACTCCCCTATTTATAGACTAAGTGCTTGTTGGTGAAGGGTTATTGACGACTGCTCTTACGTAAACTTCTAGGTTTTCCAGGTGTGGAAGGAGATGGATATGAGCAGGAATTGCAAAAAAAAATAGACTAAACTTTCAGTTAATAGTTGTGCTTTTCATATTGAGAGCATTTGTAAACTTTATATTGATGTGTTTCTCTGCTTCTTATTTCATTTTTTTTTCATTTTCACTTTTCATCTTTTTTTCATGCTCCCTTCTGCCACATACGAACTCTTCTACTTATTCTTGCTCTTCCTTCTATCTATCTTTCTTTCACTCTTTTTCTTTTATCTCTCCCTCACTCTCTTTCTTTGCTTCAAGAAGCACTCCCCTATTTATAGACTAAGTGCTTGTTGCTGATGGGTTATTGGAGACTGCTCTTACGTAAACTTCTAGGTTTCCCAAGTGTAGAAGGAGATGGATATAAGCAGGAATTGCAGAAAATAGACTAAACTTTCAGTTAATACTTGTACATGTACTTGACCAGGTTTCTAAATGATGAACTACTACACAAGAGCATAGCTATACTCAGGATACTTTTTCCCATGTCAAAGTGAGCGCCCTATAGAGATTTATAGAGGGTTTTTTTTTCAAGAATCTTGAAACACCAAGTGTTTCTTATTTCAGAATATCACTTTATTTTTTGTTCTTCAAAGTTTATGACATAGTACATGACTGTACGTATCATTTCTATGGGGCATACAAATCGCTGGAATACAATTTTAGTTTATTGGACCAATGGTCCGTAACACAAAGCATAGCAGTGATCATAGAGTATTTTTCTACGATTGATTCCATTGACTACAATGTACAATCAACCAAAGACTTCAAGCGTACAATTAATCGCTATTCTTTGTGTTGCGAGACCCATATTACCTTCAATCAAAGCTACTTGCAAAGTTTTCAACAATAATTTCTATATGTACATGTATATGCTTTCTTTTTATTTCACTCACGGAGAGATTATTGGTGAAATAATCATACCTGTGTATAAAGTTCATCCAAAGTTACTAATAGCAATCTCCTTTGGAGTTATACGATTCTTGACTTTAAAAGACCAGAAATATGACGAAAAAGCAGGGATGAGTTCGAGATCCTGAAAATGTTGACCCAATTATGGATGTACTGCGTGAAGCCTTGGGTGTATGATTCATACTCTCTCGGTTGGTATTTAATTAGGTCTGATGTTCTTCAGCACCAATGACACATTCACACATTGGTGTAGTCCCACCCATTGAATTAGCAGGAGCCACAAGCGAGGGTGTGAGGGCTGGGCCTCGGGAGATGCACGACTAATTGGTTGTGCCCACATGTTAGGTTTGCTGTTCAAGAGTTTTCAATACATCGTACATGCCGTGTGCTTATTTCATGCACTGGGCGTGTGCACAGCCAAAGGCTAAAACAACTCTTTCAATTAGCATTTGCAGGGAATAGTTCACCTAATTCCCTATGTCTCAACTACCCTAGGTGAATTCACCATCATTTTTTAATTACTTCTATATCCCATTAGGTTTATACAAGTAATTCTATGCGAAGGCAAGTCATTATACGCAATGGTGAGAAGGAAGAACAAATAATATACATGAATAATAATATGTCCATTTATATAGCGCAGTTACTACACGTATGTGCATATACTCAACTTCGCTTTGATTGATACTTGGTATCATATTATTACCCCGGTTGTAGCTAAGCCGCCATATTAGTAGGCGCTAAAGCGTTCAAGGAATAAATCCTACCGGGTACCCATTCACCTCACCTGGGTCGAGTGCAGCACAATGTGGATGAATTTCTTGCCGAAGGAAATTACGCCATGGAATAAGAATGAGGGTAATTATAGGTATTGATATAGAAGCAATTCCAAGGTTGAAAAAAAATCTTATGGAAGATCAAATGTTGTCCAGAAATGAACTTTATGAAGCATTAAAAAGCAGGAGAAAATAGCACCAAGACACATGTATCGCTGCTGATATTGTAAAGTATAGGGGAGGAAGAACTGAAAATGAGAACTCAGAAGATTAGACATTGAAATTAGAAATTACTCAGAAATAAACTTTGAAAATAAAATGTGAGACTATATAATAGGTGGTCAGGATCACTTGTAGCCAAATTATGATGTACAGGTACATGTTACATGGAAATACAAGATCGAAAGTACAAAGTGGTAAAGATGAAAATAAAGTTACAAATGCCAAAGTGGATGACTATGTTTTTATTGAATTGTAACCTGAAAATGAAAAGGGGACAGGAAATTGTTTGTTGTCTGTGGCACCATCTCCTTCTCCCCCCCCCCTCGTCTTCTACAGAATCACATTTGGAAAGCATCAAGAATATAGTATTGAAGTGGAAATACAGTGGGGGGGGGTTAAAGTATATTGTGAAAAAGGGGACATTTTACACTTCATACATGTATTTGAATGAAGCATTCAGACGAAAGAATCACGATTGCCTGAAGATTGTGTTGTCCACCCCTCCTACGTCTTCCACCGGATCATTGTAAATAGGTTAGCACCTCCCCGACACAGATCAGACAATTGACCTTCCTTCCTGCCCCCTATCCCAGGGGCCGAGTGCTTCAATCAACACTTCTTACTCCAAAGGAGGGTATTCCCAATCAGCCAAGACGACTTCATCTATCTCCTACTTTCAAAGAAACATCCTTAACTGACCATTAGTTTGAGGAAGCAAGGCGTGGAGACAGTCGGGTCAGGAGGAGGACCAGATTTAGGCCCTCAAGGTCCTTTGAGCGGTCAATTTAACATGGTCAGTTGGTCAGTTTGATGCTAAGAGGTGGGATAATGGCATGTAATTTCCATTTAATAAGGCTTAATTGTGCCTGTCTGTGTAAAGTGATTAGATATGGAGTGATGATGGCTTATTTTTCAATCAGTCACTCCTAATTTTCTTTAAAGAAAACTTGTTTTGAACATTTGTTTAATTGATGGTTTAAGGCATTATGTACTGATTATCAAATTGTAACCTATTTCATTGAGTAGTGAATATAGGAATTGCTCTGAAAGTCAAATGAATAAAAGCATAAGAAACAAGGCAGACCTTTATTACAAAATTCATTATTTCTTTATTACAAAGAAAGTAGGCCTACATGAATAATATCATTTGAAAATGAAAAAGGAATACATTCATGCTTGTGCATTGTATTATTTCCATGTAATTCCAAGTGTCTAAATCAGATTTGATGCTACTATTTATCTATCATTCTTCTATAAATCAACAAGATTACAACAATATATATTCTCATTGAAAATATATATATTTTTTAATCTCGGTACATAATATAATAATTCTTCATAGGTAATAGGTGTAAACAGTATGAACATTTATCAGTGTGGATATGAAGTGGAAAATGGAAAATATCAATTATCACGAGACCAATTGCTTGTGACTCACAAATTATGATTCATGAATAGGTTTTCATTGAAAACGTCATAATTTCATTGGAATCATTTCTATATTCATCAAAGATTGTTGACATTGTGATCACTCCTGTGTCAATCTGCTTTATGTATTTATTTTCTTTAAATTCTCTATTTATCAGACTACAAAACCTGATTATTTTTCTTTCGTCTTTAAAATCAGTTCATGAAAATTCTTTAAGTTATTAAATTTTAAATTGATTTTAGTTGATTTCTATATACTCCAAAATATTTTTTAAAACTTAAGTGCATGGATTTTTCTTTTCTAATTTGAAGTATACATACTTCAATATGGAAATTGGAGCTTCTACAAAATTATGATGAAATTATGATTTTGTTGGAAAAGAGGACAATGGATATGATGAAATTATGCAATTTTCCTGGAAGCCGACTTTCAGAGATTTGATTCAAATTTTCACCCAAGAATTCACTTTCTCGCCAGGGATGGAGTATATTAGAAAGAAGAGTAGTATGATGTATGATGATAGGAAGCATGGAGAATGCTGTGATGGTGAAAGGGGGAACGCTGGAATGAAGATTAGGAGGGGAGGTGATTATCGGTTTTAATTCAATGCCAAGTTTGAAGTCGGCCTTCAAGCTCTCATGCATTTGAGTGACCATTTCTTGGCATAGCCCAATAACTAAAGTACTCATAGATTTCCATTTCCAATTAAACAAATCCTTTCTTTCCGCTCTTCAACACATCAATTTGACCTGCAGCCAAATCTGCCATTTATGCTCTCTTACTCTTTCTCTCTTGCTCTCAGTCTCGCTCTATCTCTTTCTAACACGCTTTCTCACACGCACAATTTCAAACTTTCTTCTCCTTGTCACCTTTTCCCTTTATTCTTCTCTCTCTTTTTCATCCTTAAAACACACTCACACAATTACACACTTTCTGTCTGTCTCTCTCTCTTAATAGCTCTCGCACACAATCGTTCACTTTCTTCTTTACGCTTTGGTGTGTGTGTTTCTCTCTCTCTCTTCCTCTCTTGGTCTCTTGCCTATCCTCAAACACCTCATCTCTTTCCGGAGTTGTTTTGCAATTAGTGGCAGTAATTAATTAGTAATCAATTCCTGTGAGCTGTCCTTGATGGTAATTAAAGGAGCACAATCCCTTTAGGACGTAAAGGATCTCTTTCATTTCGTTTTGACCTGATTACAATACACGAAATTGATGTGCAGTGGTGATTGAAACTGTTTTATTTGTCTAACTTTGCATTAAGGTATCCTCAAAATACAAAGACAATCATCTTAATAATGATACTACAATATACTCTGCATTCTGCATTTAATCCTCCAAAATATATATTTGGTTGTGTATGATTAACTTCTTATTATGAAAAATATGTGCAAATCTTACATTCCATTGTTTTGTACCATTTGTTTGATTTATTTATGTTCATTTGTGGCGTTTATAAGAGATGGGGATGCGAGATAACTTGGAACTGTCTAAAACATATTTTACAAGTGAAAAATTGAAATTGAATTTGACAATATTTATGAATACCAATCAAAATTTGTGTGATGAGGTACTTCTGCAATACTTTTTTTTTCTCAAAACTTGTTGAACAACCCTTAATGTCAATCAATATCACCTATGATGTAGATATATACATGTACAAGCTAAAGATTAAAAATCAATTGAGAATCATGATTGTGAGTATTAACTTTTTATTTTAGATCATCCTTGGGAATTGATATTTTTTACAATTAATATGTCTGAGATTTAAATTGTAAAATCACAACAAAAATTGCAGGCCTCCTTAAATACGAACATCAAGTGATCTGTTTTGATTGGCTGTCAACTATGTGATGATGAGTTATGATTCGTCCACTTCTGAGAAATGAAACATGAATGTGATTAATCATTTAATTAAGTAGGATAACTAGTTAACATGTAGGAAGTCATTGATACAGGCAGTGTTGGCCTGGCTTCAAACTGTGTCATCAGTTTAAATCATCATTTAAGATTTCCAAAGACTTTTTACAGGTACTTCTGGGGTTGATAAAATACTTTTTAATTAGAAATACTTGAATTTTCACCCAATCAGAGATTCTTGATATTTGACTAATCAGAAACTTTCTAAATAAATAAATATTCTTGTTCAAAAATTATTCAACAAATCAGAAATAAACTTGAAGTTCTTGGGAGTTTTAAGTTGTGTTTGAAGCCTTGTTTGATGTCCGCTTTTATTTCCCTCTGTGTAGCTCTGCCCACAGTAATTAAAAAGAAGAATTATTCAATGATGGCTAAGTATTAATTTAAAGGATCTTGCAATCATGGGACCCTTTTCCCCTTTGTCATCAAGGGGTGTGTTCCCGGAATATTAAACTTTTTAATGAAATCAGAATACATATAATGGATTAAGACAATAGTCATAAAATTGTCATGTGAACGTTGGCTAGAGCATCAGTGTCTGGGCAAATAAATAGATCAAGTTCTTAGTAGTCAATTATAGAAACTTATCTTCATCAGAATGTTCAGTGGTTTGTTTAACAAATTTCGATAAAAATAACCGATTGAGATCAGTAATGGATTTAACGCTAGGCTTTGTTAAAGTGTCCTCATGTGACAATAAGACTTAGCAACATGGGTGTAGACCTAATCAATTTTGAGCAAATGATTCCTGATGAGTCTTAAGCGAGCTCATCAGGTATTATTACAAAGATTTAGTCAAGGCCTTGGGTAGTGTTTTGATGAGGAGTGCTTACTGGGTAATACACATACCACCAATCAATTCTGGGTGGCGATTATGAAATGAATTGAATAATGTGAGAAGTATGAATCAGTTGGTTGTGACGTCTTATCTGTTGCCTGAAGTTTTAGGCTGCTTCGTCTCGTTCTGAATGCGAGGAATTTATCAGACTTTGATGACGGGAAGCGTATCCAAGTTTAGTAGGTAAATTACTTGTCCCATTGAAGCAATGTATCAGGGTTTATCCATATTGGAAGTTAGAGCAAAGGAACGTTTGGGAGTGAACAATAATTGTAGAAACTGGTCACTGCTTGAGTCATGCTGTCAAGGAAAGGGGGCTCGCTGTCCAATTTGAGAAACACCCAGACATTCTCATGTATCCTCTGGTAGGCAGTCCTCTTCTTCTTATTCCATTAGTGAGATCGTTGCAGAGGTACATTGTCGAGAGGAAATAATGTCCACACCCATTATTGTTCATGCCAAATCCCAAGAGCTCAAATCAAGACCACCTCCTTGATTAAAGACTAATCTATCACTTCCTCTTTCTATTATCCCCTACATTTGTCTACGCCCTTCAACCCTAAGCCCTATTTAAACAAAATACATTTGGCATTTTTTCGGCAACGATATCCCTCTAATTTAGTTCCCCCCTCAATCATTCACCCGCAATCACACTCTCTCTTTCTGGGCTGTTGATGAGCATATCTCTTTGGACGTTGTTCGCAATTCTGGAGGGGGCGAGGAAAGAGGCTGTGACCATAATACTTTCCTTATTGAAGGCGGTGGCTCTCTCGGGATTACACATGGGTGCAGACACTGGAACATATACAGACACTATTAATTCTAGAGTAGCGCAAATCCATGTTTCATTTCCAGTTGGATCCTCCGACTCTGATCGAAACGAGGGCAGCAGTCGAGTTACCTTCCCACTCCTTGTAACATTCAATAGGAGGACTTGATTACATTTCTATCACCATTTTCGGTCCAACCTCTCTTAAAACACCCATCCCTGATTGGAGCTAACATTCTCTGGATTCTCACACGCTCTATCATCTACACCCCGTGCACGTGCGCTGCTACTTAGGGGCGTTGCTAAGGTGGTGTCCTCGTTGCTAAGGACTGGCTGTCACTGACGCTCTGTCCACTTTTACATACAAAAGCTAAGGTGGAAAACATTGAACAACAGTTGTTACCGTCTGTCTCTTCTACTATCTCACCATTACATCATCAGCTGATATCCCCATACCAACAAACTTTAGGGTAGCTTTTTCTTGTAGCTGATTTTTCTATTTCACATCATTGGGATATATTTCTTTTTCCTTCAAGTTTTTATTTATTCATCGGTAAGTATCATTATTCAAGATTGAAATGACTTTATGTTTATTTTTCATTCATGTTAAACTCTTGATTTCTCAGATTTTTTTCCATTATATTTTTATTATGTAGTAGTGTTTGCTTAATTGATTGATAATATATGCTTATCATCTTGAATATTTGTGGTCATTATCTTGTAGCAAATTCATTTGTATTGAATACAGGTTTGCCATGTTTTTGCCATGTACTTCTAAATCTTTTTTGTTACAAAGAGTTGAAACTCATCTGATTCTTCAGATAGGAAATATACAAAATATTCCTTTGGAAACCAAGAGGGGCACACTGATTAAAGATAAATTCCAGTTTTGGTAACGATCTCAAAATGACTTTTGACAGAATCTAATATAATGACCACACAAGTGTCTGTTTGTATGAATAAAAAATATGTGCCAAAGGATTCTGGAAGAAATTGTGTAATTGCTGAGAAGTAAGCAAAATAAGCGCGGATTTGGTCACTTCCGTCTGGTCTTTATTCCAGCAATATTAAAGCACTGTCCCACGAGTGCCTTTCTGTGTTGGTGATCTTCAGTGTGAACATTTTTCAGCGTAGATTTCAAGATTTCACAAAGTTCAGTTTATGTAACTGTACCAGATCTAGATCCTCGATGATATTCTGACAATTAAGCCTGGTTTTACAGACTTTCTCATGAAATCAGTGTTTACTGCAACTACTGGCATTTTTTTTAATCAAGTCGATGATGCATGCATTTAGTATTCAGAAGACATTTTGAAAAGATGCATATGTTTTAGGTCATGGTGTTGCTGGCTTTCTATAATTGTGTTTGATGATTTGATCAATTGTATCTCTTTTAAAACAGGCCCCAGCTCAGCAATTTTTGTACTTGTAATTGTATCATTGGCACTGCCTGGATATTATAGGCTTTATTGTCTGTATATTTGTGCATGTACTATTTTCATGAATAATTAGATAAGTTATTCATGTATGCGGATTTCAAACTCATCAAATTTCTGCAAGTGCTACCTAGCAACTCTGTTCTTGATTAAAGGCTAATGCTCGAGAAGTATTTATATTATGATTATTATTCATTACTATATTGGTTCTGTTAACTTTGGAAAGGGTAACTAACATTTACTTCAGTTAATTTTCTCATTTATTATCTGTAGTCAGAAAATCTCTATATTATACTTTTCCAGGGCATTTTTGATGAGTTTTGATCTTTCCATTTAGATCCTCTCATTATTTTTATGTTCTTCTCTCTCTCTCACAGACTACATGGACGATAACATCAACCGAGTAGAGAAGACGATCGGTAAGTTGCAATGTATTACAACTGCGTTTGTAAAGAGCAACAAATGAGCATTTTCTAGTTCTTGGTTATGTACCGGACAGATATGAGTTAAGTGTCCGAGTGGTCTAAGGCGCCTGGCTATACATGGAAAGTCTGGGGTTCTAGCCCCGGCCGTGGCACCTGTGCCCGTGAGCAAGGCATTTAACTCACAATGCTCTCAAATAAATGGAAATGCTATACGCATTAATGGTAACTAGATGTGCACTTGTTAAAAAAAAAAGTTGAAGTCATTGTTTACTTGGAAATTCAGTGAAACAAATTGTAAATTTTGTGCATGGTGAACATGATGTAAAAAGTACATGTATCTGTGTTTAATACCTGTATCTTGACCTGATAACATCTTTTATTGCATCATTTCAAGCAGAAAGATAAGTAGAGGATGTTCCAATCCTCTTTCGAAGCAGATCAAAAATGTTTAGATAATGTCTAACTTTTGTGTATTCCTATGTTTTTTCAATTCTTTCTTCCATCTTTCTTCTTTGTTCATACTCTCTTCCTTCATATTTTTGTTGCATCATATCCAAGTGGTTTCATACTTTTACATTGTCTTTATCCTACCCTGTATACTTTGTATCATCCTCTTTGTCAGCTTTTGATATTAAAGGACAAGTCCACCCCTCATAAAAGTTTATTTGAATAGATGGAAAAAAAATCCAACAAGCATAACACTCAAAATTTCATCGAAGTCGGATATAAAATAGGAGAGTTATGACATTTTAAAGTTTTGCTTAATTTCACAAAATAGTTATATGTACATCCTGGTCGGTATGCAAATGAGGGGACTGATGACATCATCCTCTCACTATTTCTTTTGTATTTTATTATATGAAATATTCTAATTTGTTCCTCATTGTTCTGTGAAACAAAGTTTTATTTCTCCCTGAACATGTGGTATTTCCATTGTTTTAATTCTTTTATGGTTCAGTTAAGTTGGTCCCCAATGTCAAATCAGTAAGAATTGAAATATTTTATAATTCAAACGATAAAAAACAAAAGAAATAGTGAGTGATGGACATCATCGACTTCCTCATTTGCATGTCACTGAGTTGTGAATGTAACTCTTGTGAAAAATAAGTGAAACCTGAAAATGCCATAACATTCTTATTATACATTCGATTTTGATGAAATTTTCAGTGTTGTGCTTGTTTTATTTTCCTCTATTTATTTTAATCATTATTTTCCTGGGGTGGACTTGACCTTTAAGAACAATGACTTCAAGTTTAATTGTAAGAAATAATCATCATTCTACCCTTGTTCTTTGCTCATCTTCTCCTACAGTTGATCTGGATGAGAACCAGAGGACGATCTCGGAGGAGCTCATCGACCATGAGAGAAACTATACCATGGTCAATAGAGAACTCTCTGTCATCAATGCTAGGCTTAACTCGGGAGCGGCTGGAGGTAAGACTAGTTTCTTTGCTTTCATTGCAGTTTAACCTACAGAAACTTCTTCCAAAATCATGACAAGATAACAATTATCCGTCGCATTTTGAAATTGTGTCGATTGCACGTGTACTACGCCACACACCCTATACACTGCATATCTTTAAAAGGTTTACACTGTGAAAAAGTCCTTGAAATTGAAAAAAATACAACACAGGAATAAAATTTCAACATAAATTCTTCGGCTTTGATGTCTTTGTCTATCAGATTAAAGTAGAATTTTTTGACAGAATATTACGCTTGAGTGAGCAGAAAGGTCGCAGAAATCAGTTTTCACAAAAATAAAGTGTTTGTGCTGTGTCAAGGGAAAAGGGTGAAAAACCAAACTGTTGATGCATTACATCTCTCTTTTAGGGGCATGTTCAGTCAATGGAAATAAAACAGATACATTGTAATTATTTAAAACAACTTTTCTACCCGAACGAACACTTGAACCCAAGGTAAACATGTTCATGCCAGCTGGATAAGAGGACTTGAAATGAAACCAAACAAAACCATTTCCGTTTTTTCCAGCATGTTGTCCTGGTATTTGTTTACACCTTTTCTTATCATAGGCAATAAAGCAAGATTTCAACGTAAAAAACCTCTATAATGGTGACGGCTAGTTAGAAAGTTAGATCCATGTAACTGCATAAAATAGGATGAAAATTTATTGGCTGATGCCTTCATGTACCTGTTATCCAATGTTAAAGTGAGTCTAAAGAACATGGGTTGTATTGAATAAAGACTGCGCCACACCCTTTTTATATCTGGATGATTTGAGAGCCATGATGATAGACTCAGGCAGCCATTATCCTTAATCATGTGGACACTTTTGATGTGGGCAGCTATTCTCATGATCACATGTACAGAAATAAACATGGTTATGTTTCATTTTGTCTCTGCTCATGTTATTAATGCTTGAAGAACAACATTGATAATTTTCTGCCTTCCCACCATTAATCACCTTAAAGAGCGTGGCCAAGATCATTTCCTAGATATTAGAATTTCAATTTCAGTAATTGAAAATATATATATTTATCAGATGGAAACGTTATCGATTTTATGAAAATATCTTTTCACCTTTGTAATTGATTTGAATCATTTCCAGGTTGTAATTTCAACTAGAGTAACAAAATATATATAAAATCTTATTGGAATATTATCAATTCTCTGAGGACATATCTTTTCACCTCTTTGGAGTTTAATTTGAATCATTTTCTAAAATACATTAACAAATCTGGTAATAAAAAAGGTTTTTGAAACAATCGGATGAATCCTTGAAATTCTCTAAAAACAATATTTATCTGTATGTTTACTTGATGTTTTATTAAAATCATGTTCCCAATGCATCTTTCTTTAACATTTTAAAGTGCAAAGAGGCATGCAATATTGTTTATTTGAAATGTCATATATAAGATTATATTTGAAGATAATTCGTTAAAACTAAATGAAAGTAGTTGCAGTAAAACACTGATTTCATGGGAAAGTCTGTAAAACCAATGTTAAGTATTACTATATCATCGTGGATCTAGATCTGATACAGTTACATAAACTGAACTTTGTGAAATCATAAAATCTAAGCTGAAAAACGATCACACTGAAGATCGCCAACACAGATAGGCACACGTGGGACAGTGTATTATTATTGCTGGAATAAAGACCCGACGAAAGTGACCGAATAAGTTTATTTTGCTTATTTCTCAGTAAGCACACAATTTCTTCCAGAATCCTTTGGCACATATTTTTTATTCATACAAACAGACACTTGGGTGGTCATTACATTAGATTCTGTAAAAAGTCATTTTGAGATCGTTACCACAACTGGCATTTATCTTTAAGTGTTTATTTCTTATGAGGGATGATATCTTTTGCATAATATCTTGAGAAGACATATATTTCATATCAAGTTCATTGCAAGCCAAGAATTGATAATACACACCATCCTGGGAGGAGTGAGAAACGCCCCTTCACCCTTGAGATGTTTACATTACAAGCAATTTAAACAACTTTGTCATGTCGTCTGAACACACCCCAATTATCTGTCCGAATATTGAGATATAATTGCAGTTCTCATACGCCTGAACTGATTCTGTTTTCTGAGGGAGTTCTTTAGAGACGTGCATATCATCTGTCGAGTTGTATTGGTCTACTGTCAATGTTAAATGAGGAGGAGGAGGGTTTAGAAACACCCTTATACCCTTGACATGTTCACATCTATCCTAGATATTCCATTCTAGGCAATATGGCATATACAGCCTTGTTGTGTGAATGACCCCTATTACCTCTTCCTGTACCTGTTCAGATGATCTCATAAGATGTCATTTCTCATTACTTATCCAAATTTCAAATACTAGTACAGTAGTCAAAGGGAGTCCAGAGAATAAATTTTTACCCCAAGTACAAACATTCTGTTGTCTTATGACAGAATACTTTTGAAAGGCTTCAGATTTCAAATTATTTTATATTTTATTTTGTTTTATTGCATCTAAATTCTCCACCTGTTGCATATTTGATTTTTAAAATCAATTTATTGAGATAGTTCTATCTTTTTGATATTTTCTACTATTCAAATTCAATTCTCTTTATCAAGATTTAGTCTTGTGGGGTTTATTTATAGATTTTGTTTTTTATTTTTTGTTCGGTTTTGTGTGAATTTGCCATTTACTGAACTCAAGAAAAGGAAACATTCAACATTGAAAGGAATATCTTTCAAGTATCTTATTACCTTCATACTTACCAAAACTTTCTCTATTCAAAGTCCATTCCCTTTATTCATATCTATTTATTTTTAGTTTGCTATTTACATTACAAAATAAGGTATGTACAACAAAAGGTTTAATTTCATTTTCATTTTCAATAATTAGATAGTTTCTTCAACAAATTTGTCATATCAATCATATTATCAATAATTTTAAAGTGTTCATCAGAAACAAATGAACATATATATGAGAAAATTCGGAAGTACTGGTTGATGTTAACTAGTCCCTTAATATGTCATGATTTTTTGTTAGATTTATATATTTTGAATTATTCTTGGCATTTGTTACTATGTTTGAGAGTGTCAAGCCCATACAAATTCAAATTGACACATCTCATTTTATTCTCCTAACTCATGCCAAGCCCATACATGATTCGCACATGATTTGATTTGTTTGTCAATTTTACAATTTCAAACACTTTTGTTGAGTATCAGTGATATAAAGGAGTAAATGATTGACTGAAGGAACAAACAACAAATGAATGATTTGGTAATGAATTAGTTGATAATGCCCCCCCAAAAAAAGAAGAATAGAATAGAATTATGATAATGAATAAATACAAATTAGATTGGAAAAATATAAATCAGTTGATCAATCAGTCAACCAAGCCGTGAGATGAACAACTTGGAAATGGAGATGGCTCGAGGGGTACTTAGATTTGGTTTGGACGGGGATATGCGGCTGAAGGTTCAAAACCCATACCCATATTTACGGGTCATTTTGGCTAAAAAGGTACCCATTATTAGGGATTTATCAAAATTTGACAGGCAAAAAAAGGGTTAGCACCCAAAATTGGGGAGGATATGGACCCGTATATAAGGCCGGTATCTAAAAATTGGGGGCATGTGAAGGGATTTCCCAGCATAAAACCCCATATTTAGGGATTTCTCCCAAAAAAGCAACTCATTCCAGCGGCACATCCCAGTTTGCCATATTCCGTGAGATGGAGGGAAAAAAGAGGAGAGGAGGTACGATATACCATGGACCCTGGATATGCCCTGCTTAAATGAAAATATGTCAATCTTGATATAGGTACATACCTGGTGTTTATCAAACTAGACAGCAAGCTTAGGGTGTAGGTCCCTGGACAATTGATCCATAGAACCAGAGAAGGAAAGACACGCCTTTCTCAATTCAATTGAATTCCAAGGACTTCAAGCATTAACCAAGATTAGGTAATACACTACCTGGAACGAGATAGAAAGAAGAAAGAGATTAAGTAATACACTACCTTGGGCCCATTTCGTAAAGCTGTTTGTAAGTTACGAATGACATTACGCACAACTGGTGATCCTTTCTTGTGCTAAATGATATCCCTATGTAACTAATTTAGCACCAAAGAACAGGTTTCAGTCAGGCGTAAAGTTGTGCATAAAGTTGTTCGTAACTTTATGAACAGCATTATGAAACACCACCCAGGAACAAGAAGATAGAGATTAGAATATAAAAAAGATGCAAACAACAAAGGAAAGAGCTTGTTTATAAACAAGGGAATGAAGAGAGATAGATAAACTGGATGGAGCGACCCACAATGCAGTCAGCCGCGTTCAATGATAAAAAAAGAAATGGTAGAAAATACAAGAGAGATTGAGAGATAGACAGGCAGAAGAATAACAAAGTCAATAAAGTAAGATCTAAAATGGACCATTTCTTTCAGACTTATGCTATTATCAATCAATAAACTTCTTGCTTTTTATTTATATAAATGTCTGTTCTAATTATCTTGTGTGAGCACAATAGAATGCTAAGCAAACGTGTTAAGATAAGATAATATAACGCTGCCTGAAGGAAATGAGTGTTCCTTAAGAAAACCCTTACTGGTCCAATGTAAGGCGTGTCTTCAGTCCTGTCAAGCTTTGACAGCACATCTTGACAGTATCAAATTCAAAACATCAGCCTACCATTCAAACATTGACAGATTCTACCAAATTACCATCACATGGGCTGTGATGATGTGCCCCTTCAAATTCTAGGATCAGATTCCCATTATCCAATAACGACCAATCAAGTTGAGAGATTGTATCTGGTATTCTTGGCCATACGGTCACACCTCCCTTGATTAAGATTGGCAGTGTTGTATAATGATACTTTATGGAATGGGTGATTGCTCTATAATATGAAAGCTGCAAGTATTGACAGGGAAAGTTGCTGACTCACTTGACGTGTCCTGTTTTTCATGTAAACCCAGACAAATTCAATTTATAAGTACATGTACTCGCTTATAACTTATCTACTCATAGATGTAGATAGAAGAATTGTAGTCAATTTCAAGGCTATACAAATCATTTGGTTCAATGATTGTTTAATGTGCTTCAGCTCATTTTGAAACTAACTTTGAAAGATCATAATCGTAAATGGATCTGTATAGCAGGACTTGATTTAAAAATACAGGTGAAGAAAAGAGATTTTTTCACATGGGCGCGTCATGGTCCAGTGGTTCTGACTCTTGCCTTTCAAACAGAAGGTCAAGGGTTCAAATTCTAGCCATGGCGTATTTTCCTTCAAGAAATTTATCCACACTGTACTTCACTCAACCCAGGTGAGGTAAATGGGTACTGGCGGGAAATAATTCCTCAAAAAGCTGTACAGCTGAATCGGTAGACCAGCCTAGCCGGGTAATAATAATAGCAGGGCCCGCTGGGAGAACAGTTTTCAGAACTGAAGAGGCTACCCTGGATAAATATTTTTTTTTTATTTCAAAATATCTTGATTATGTATTTTACTAGTTATAAAGTAGATTTAAGGTGTTTTGGTTGGGAACGTTTTAGTCAATGAACAAATTAAGACTGGAGGATTTCACTTTAATACAGTGTGATACTTTGAAGTTGTGACAGTAATAGAGATACTCGTACTAGACTGGGGAGTCTTTCTAACTTGAAACATGCAATAAATGTTCTGAGCTGTGATGAAACTGTGTGTGGACCATGGGCTTGTCAACACCATATCATTTCATACATATACAATCAAGCTAGGTATTTGTCTTTAGTAGGAGAATCATAAAATCACATATTCTTGTTGGAAGGGATTGGATATGGTTCCACCTTCCTAGCATACACAGTGACTGGATCTCGAGCTGTACACAGACATTTTTTAACATAAAAAATTTTCTTTCAAGTGGAGATTGTCACTATGACAAATATTCAGGATTCATTTATTTGCTCATCTGAGTCTAGCTTTTTGGAGCTCCAAGATGAACTTGCTCGTCAAGAATCAAGTATGACGGAATATCACATTGAATGTGTGTTGAGGAGGATTTATGTATTAGGGATGTACCCGTACAATAGTGTAGAGTTTAGATCATTTGTTAATTTCCTTCCTTCCTGTGTGTTCAGTGATAATTTGGGTTTCAAAGAGAAAAACTTCACCAACCAGGACAAAAATGATTTAGGAAATGGTTCTAGTTATCTCGTTTATGCTGTCTTACCCTACGTTTGGGAGATTATTATTACACCAGCTAATATTTATTATGCAAGTATTCCTTGTGTTTGACTGTGGTTTCTAATAAGGTCTAGTTCATCAGTTTTTTTATACAAAATATATTATGAAAGTGAGTGTCATGTTTTTTTACGGAAATGGTGTAATGTCAGCCCCGTCATAATTGTCACATTGAATCATAATCTAGTAATGGACCTCATTGATATGCAACTAAATAAAATGTTCCCTGGGCATATTTTTGTTGAGAAACCTATGATTTTGATTGCTCTGTGGTAAATGTTTTGGTTTTTTTTTTTTTACTTATGATTATTTTTATCGAGCTACATTTATATAAACTGATGTATGATTGATATCAATACCCCTACATGTACATGTATGTAGCCTCTTTGAAGAGTTATAGTTGATTGAGAGGAGGGGTATGAAAAAGACCATTAATGTACAATATTGAAGTTATACAGTGTATAGTCTTCAATTTTGGTTCATTTATGGGATCCTTAGAGTTCAAACCAAACGGTCACTTTAAGGGGTCAAGAGACAGAGTGAGTAAAAGTGGAATGACATCAGTATGATGCGTGTGTTGTGTGCGGGGGAACGTCAATGACAAGAGGATTACAAGGGATTTACAGCACGCTTTAACTTCACAAACACGTTCGGTTTGAGAAATCTAAATTATTTCTGAAAAGGGATTTGCAGGGCAAAGCTCCCACGTTACTTGATACTCATTCACTCTTAAAGTCAGCATTAGGCTAATATCCGCTCCGTGGCAGTTAAAATATTGTTTTTAGGGATTAGTTTCTGTTTCCAGTCAACAACAACCATTGAAAAGGATCGGTCGTAGATATGTCAGGAAAAATTAATATTTGTAATTGGTTGATGGCTTTATTACCCCTGCTTGCAACCATGTGTGAATGTTGAGGTCTTCCTATTAAATAACATATTATTGGCATTTTGCCATTGAGCGTGGTTCCTTTTCCTATACCATAGCTAAAAACTTGCTTTCATACTAAAACGACAGTCACATTGGTGAAGCCAACTCCGAACTAATCAAATCTATTATGTTATTACATGTACCAATAACATACAATTAGTCCTTTTCGAATCTGTTTCAGTGATGTTACAGTACAATAGCATTTTGCCTTCTTCATTCTAAGTATGTCTTTTTTTCTTAATCTTCATGATGAACTATACATATAGGAATATCTCACATTTATTTACATTTTTACAGTAGACTCATTTTGCAATGTATGTCTGATATAACTCTTGTATACAAGATTGCCCCAATCAAGACAATTTTCTTTAATTTTAATTTAATTTAAATGTTCATAAACCAAATGATATCAACAATTCAGAACAAGGTGGTGACGCTACAGGGTTCTTTGCTTTCCATTTGTTAATATGCATATATAAAATCAGATCTAAATAAACAAAACAAAATCTCAGAATATTACAGTGATAGAGAGCCTGAATACAATTCTGAATAGGTAATCCCTCACTGTTTTGAAGAAAGAAAATAAATGAATTATCTCATTTCTGCCAACTTCCTCCACTAACGAACACTATCTGTTCCCAGTCCTACCATCATACAGTTCCTTGTCCTCTCCACTCGGTGCTTTGAGATCAAAGCGATCATCAAAATTCTTATGAATTTTATACAAGAACTTGTTTAGGCCCAAACACTGAATGAATAATTTTTTCTCATTCATATCACCCAAACCAGACCATTCTAAGAACTTGTTTAGGCCCAAACACTCAATGAATAACTTTCTCATTCATACCACCCAAACCAGACCATTCTAAGAACTTGTTTAGGCCCAAACACTCAATGAATAATTTTTTTTTCTCATTCATACCACCCAAACCAGACCATTCTAGGATAAGTTTTCTACGAGGCTGTTCTCACTACGTTCCTAAAACTAGTTTAGTGGAAACTAGTTTAACGTGTAGTGAGAACGGTCAAACATTCTTGGAAGCGATCTTCCAAACCAGTTTGGAAAACCACCTCGCGATGTAGTTTTCAAGATCGCTTTGCCTCGTTAAACTGGTTTTAGCGTAAGTGAGGACACAACCGTTCTTCGGGAAGCGATCTTCGCACATTTTGAGCGCGCTACTCCACACGACAGGTGTAGAATGCCTATGCTGCAGTTTCGAATTTCACGCGAAACGTGTCACCCCACTGAGAGCGTTTCCATAGCAACAAGAGCGCTTTTCTTGAAGTGAAATTGAAAACCACTTTCGTGTAATCAAGTGAGAACGCTAGCAAATTAAAGCGATCTTCCAAAGTGGTTTCCTGAATCGGTTTCCAGTAAACTAGTTTTAGAAAGCGTAATGAGAACGGCCTCTATGATATGCACATTTGAAGTCCCTAGCACAGCAACCAACAATCCAAGCACCTTACATCTCCATTGCCTAGTGTTTAGGGTGGAATTTTATGTAATTACCTTTACTCTGTAAGAAGACTTGAGACCAATGAAAACTCCCTACAACAGTTCTCTTAAATGTGGAAAGTTTCTACTAACTACCAGGAATTTTCTTTTAGGATATTACAAGTAATTTGCTTTCAACTTCTGAAGGTTTCCATGGCGATGAATAATAGTGTCGTAGGTTTCACGGTACACCCTGGATCTTTCTTGGGCAAGTGTTGATCCTGAGAAGGACCACCCAATCTCTGCAGCCTGTTGCGCAAAACTTTTTACCTGAGAAAACTCCGGTAAAAACTGAAAACTAAGGTTAGTCTGATTTCTGCCATTGGCTTTAACACAGCGCAAAAACTCGGGTAAAAAAGTACCTGAGTTTTCTCAGGTAAAAAGTTTTATGCAACAGGCCCCTGGAGATTGGGTGGTCCTTTTAGGACCAACACTTGCCCAGGAAAGATACATGGTGTACCGTGAAACCTACTACACTATAATTTGCTTTCACACTGGCAAAAAATACTGTGTTTTTTTTATCAGTGTAGATATCCCTATCAGAGAATGCCAGGTATCCTCAGTATTTGAGTGCGTGTGAAAGCAGCGTGTAATATTAGACCAGTCTTCCACATCACGCGCGTCATGTAGACCCCCCTGGCGTTACCCTCTCAAGCACAAGGGCATTCCACTCTGATGGCTAACACCAAAGAGCATTAACACTTGAAGCCTTCTAATTCATGACGTCCTCTCACAAGCTAACTCTGTTTCCCCTTCAGAGTATCCAGTGTTTGATACACAAACACTCTATCTCCTGTAACATAGGAAGTATTTGGTTTGGGAGTGAGAGTACGAGGGGAGGGGGGTGGAACGTGTGCTGTTTGCCGAGAAAG